>NC_058087.1:192555611-192629919 GCF_014858855.1 Bufo gargarizans
ACACTAGCTCCAGTCCAGAGACAAGCTGGTTGTCAGGGCCAGACACCCCATAAAACACTAGCTCCAGTCCAGAGACAAGCTAGTTGTCAGGGCTGTCCCACACAGCACTCACTTGTGAACTCGTTGCTCCGGTGGTCTCCTGCAGGCATCCTGCGAGTGCAGATGCCATTGCCGGTTGTACAGATGGCGGGGGCGCCTGGAGCGGTGAGGGGGAGCAGCATGTGCTTTGTATTTTGTTACGTTCCCTCCAAACGGCATAGTCTATGGGGGGGGGGGGCTTCGCTAGAGGGGGCGCTTGGGAGGTGCTCTCAGCGCTTGATCAGTAAGGAGAGACTAAAGCGGAGCTATTACAGGGAACGCCCCCTACTTCTGTCTAACACCAGATGCTGAAATATTTGTATTAATTTCTGCACATTATTATGGAGGCAGCCATCTTACCCGAGCGGCTGTTTACAGGATCCAGAAATATTCTTTACCGCAACCGTACAGACCATAGGAGCCTGGGGATAACAGACTTCTACGTCGGAGTATTGTGGGCATGCTCTGTGATCAATAGGGGCGGCCACCAAGTGATAATAGTGAGGCGCAGGCTCCCCACCCTCCACATTCTTCCTTAGCGGCTCTTTACGAAAGGAGCAGAGCTTGGGTGCAGCAAGAGTAGGGGAGTCTGTTGGGGGAGCGCCCTCATCTCTGCAGTCCTGACTGTTGATGATGGGAGTTCATGAGCTGTCAGGAGGGCAGAGAAAAGGGAGCTAGGGCAGCCTGTGGTATACGTGAGAAGGATACCGCCATCAATGGGGATATTCTGTCAAAAGCCAGTGCATGGTTTTCTGAATTCTTTGTGGTCTGAGGGCAGGGAGTAACGCAGCGTCACACGTTACCCTGCAGGACAAGCCATATCCTGAGTGAAACCCATGATCCTGGAGCAGGAAGGTTCCGCAGCTCAGAGCTGCTCTAAGGTTCAGCCTAAACTACGGGGATGAGAACCTGAATTCCCCCAGATTTATCCTCCTGCTTCAGCCACTGGGATTAGGCAGGAGGCCCAATAGCCTTCCGAGGAAGTCACCCTTGGACTAGGACAACTTTTCTATCCAAATATTTTTGCCTATATCTCACCTGAGGGTCCGGCCTGTGAAAGAAACGCGGCGGCTGAAGGCGCAACCTGGAACTGTGCAGGGGTGTGCGATACAGCACCTTAAGAAAGACAGACGTGTTATGGAAAGAAATACACAGCAAGGACTAGAGCGCACAACACGGGCAGCTTGATTACCAGTCATGAGCGAGGACGGCCGATGACTAAGCCCCGAATTCAGACAGAGGAGATCGCTACGTAATTCAGGCTTGTGAGGATTTCCATGTGCAAGCTGTGACGGAGACAAGAGATGTCCATGTGAGATGAGGAATTCAGGGGGACACGTCCATCCATGGAGCAATGTATTGCTCAGTAATGTCACAGGCACCGCAGTGAAGTACCCGGCCGATTCACCCCCTACCTAGAAGCCTGTAGGCAGAGTGCCATGAACTTACAGCCCTCATTAGTCTCATGCCTGAAGGGAAGGAACAACCACAAAGAAACAGGACCCTGACCTAGAAGATGCAGAGGAGCAACTAACACCACGGGAGAACACGATGGCCACCAAAGGACTAGGCTTTCAATAAGAAAGTGTCCAACAAATGGGAAGTCCTGGTGGTGCTCGCCGTCTCCTCCATTGCAGCCCCACGTCACTCACAAGGAGCGGGTTTCCCACAATACAGGCTTCAGCTACTTCCAGCAAAGCCTTAAAGAGTGACTGAGCAGTGGGGTGCATGCTCGAGCAGAGACACAGGACCCACCTTCACATGACTGGAGGGGGGCACCGCGATTAGACCCCACTGATCAGACACTTGTCTCCTCTCCTGTGGATAAACTTGTATTGGGGGAAAACCAGACAAAACGTGATGGCCAACATCTAACCTCAGGTCTTAATCTGAGGGGTCATGGTGGCACAGCTACACATGATCTCACAGGGTTCTGCTTCTCTTCAGATTGCAAACAACTAACATGTTCAGAAGTATATGTGGCTGCCCAATGTCCCCAAGAGTCATCTGGTCAGGAACCAACCACAAAATGACGAACAGATGCTTCAAGTCCTGGACCTCCAGCCAAGCACCACATGGCTATGTCAGTGCTTCACCATCTCCAGGGTATCATGGGGAGTAAAATGGAAACCCCTAGGGGAGGTCTTCACTGTAGGAGATCGCAGACATCTCATGTTTCTAGAAAGTCAGAATTGTCTCAGAATACAATGAAAGACACGAGGAGGGAGACGAGACTCTACCTTGATTCTCTCCTGATGCCGCAGGATCATATACGCCACGCGGACATGCATCGCACACCAGCGGCCGGGCCTCTGTGACACAACAACATGAAGCGGATTAAACCTCAACAGCCAAAGAGCCTTCTGCCATTTACCTTTCAGCACAGACTAGATCTTCCTGGCTCGCTCCTAGCACTGGACAGACAGACATTGGCGCAGACAAAGGGGAATGTGATAAAGCAGCTGAAATACAGTGGTTTAAAGGGGCAGGGACACTTGCCTCAGATGATGGAAGCACCCCGCACACAAGGACTGACACTTACCCTTGGTTTGTATTGTTCAGTCATCTGGAGAAAGAAGAAAACCTGGAATAAGCATCTGGAGCATGAGCAGGCCCCGCGGCCGTCTGAAGACCTCCCAGCATGCCTTTCACCATGCATGACATCATCACAGTCATTTCCAGGCACCCTCAGCATCCCCTACACTCCAGCTGTGGTGAAACTACAACTCCCAGCACGCACGCTTGGCTGTTCTCAGAACTCCCATAGAAGTGAATGGAGCATGCTGGGAGTTGTAGTTTCACCACAGTTGGAGTTGTGGACGTTGCTGACCCCTGCCCTACATCCCACCACCATTTGTCCTCCATTTCTTACCTGAGGAGCCTTGTGGGGAATAGGTGGAGGCACAGAGCATCGCGAGGCCAGCTCAGAACTTGTGCTCTGTAACGAATACAGGAAATAAAGAGGCAGAGCAATAATGGCCGCCGTCCACATATAATGGCCGAGGTTCGGCCGACCTCCCCCATACATGTGTTCAGTGGGGAGCACGGAGGAAGCCTCTGCCCAGCGCCTTCTCTCCCAGAACAGACAGACGGGGCGAATAGATATTTACAATGTTGGCCGAACCTGACCATCTCAGCTGGAGCGGCCGACAATACAGCAGTGTGCACAGGCCTTCAAGGCTATGGACACCTTTGGGTCAATTTCTTTTTATTATTGCATTCTACTCATTTTGAGCCCAAAAATATTTTTTTAATTGGTCTATGAAAATATGGAGCCTTTTCTCTGCACAGGGCTGAGATTCTGTAGTAACAGGATCTGAATTTTCTCTCTGCTTCGTCAGGCAGCTCAGCTGATGGCTCCTTATCTCTGACCTTATAGCACAGTATAACGTCCTATTACACCTGCAGATGTGGCAGGCGATAGGGTGGAGGCGTTCCTTCATGGTAATCGTCTGCTCGCTAGTGGAGGAGACGCTATTACATGCAGCGATCGCCTCCTCAGTATAGGGGGAAGATCACTATTGCCATCGCTCTTCTCCATTCAGAAGCGCTTCTTCCTGACAATCGCCTGCTCGTCAGTGGAGGAGACACATGTACATGCAGTGATCTCCTCCACAGTATGGGGAGCAGTGATCACTAATGCCATCGCTAGTCTCCGTACTGATTCATTGTTTGCCGGCAGCAGATGGTGATTACAAGGCGGCAGTATTACACCACCAGATCATCGCTATAAAGGGTTAACTGTGAGGGTGGAACCTTTTTTTAGCGGTTTGTTCAGTTTTAATATAACCGGATCCGTCAGGATATATTAAATGGCTCAGATACAGTTAATTCCGGTTTTCCGATCCTCTGCAGATGTGAAAATGGCCTCAAATCCAATCATTTAAAAAATCTGCCCTCGAAGGCGTGCCCCCCGCCCCCCCCCCCCCCCCTACAAAAATAATAATAACAGCCTCACCTTGGGTTGAAAGGCGCCCTGTAGAGATCCAAAGGAGACGCTCGGAGGTAGAACCGGGGGGAGAGCAGTGATAACCGGAGAAAAGGGCGGAAAAAACTGCAAAACACAAAAATAAAATCAGCAACCGACACTGCGGATGGGGGGGGGGGGGGGGCGGGGTGAGAGGGAGCAGGACATCGGGAGAGGGGGTGAGGGGGAGCAAGGCATCGGGGGAGGGAACAGGGCATCGGGGGAGGGGGTGAGAGGGAGCAGGGTGTTGGGGGGTAAAGAGGCGCTTACGGAGTTGGGATTCCCTCTGTACAGACTTTCTATTTTACTTGGAAATTTCTCAAACTGTAAAGAAAGTGAAAGAGGTTAGAGGGCGTGACACGGGCGGAAGGGGCGGTCTGGAGGGCGCAGACTCACGTTGTGGGGGTAAGGGGTGAAGTGCTGGTGTGTGTGCTGGTGAGTATGCTGATGGTTGTGCTGGTGGAACTGGATGGGTCTGACGGCAGCACCGATCTCTGCCGCGCTCCCAGGAGCCGCCAAGAACCGTGAGCCCATCTCTTGACCAATGATATTATGCTCTAGAAGAAAGAGAGGCGACCACATTACACATAGAGCCAAGCTCCGCCCACCTGAAACCCCCACCCCCCCGCTGTACTCACCCGACAACACAGCCGCAGGAGCATGACCTGAGACCTGCAGAAGTGGGGGAGGCGGCGGAAGGGCTTGAGTGGGGGCAAACAGGTTCATGTGATGATGGGAAGGAGGACGCAGGGCGGAGGGGAGGCTGGAGGAGGCTGTGTGAACAGGAAGTGAAATAGACGGCGTGGCAGGTCTCGGAGCGGGCACAGGCTTGGGGGCGGAGCTCCTGCTGGCAGAACAAGACACGGTTAGATCCAGGCTCACACACGTATGATCACGAATGCCACCTGTGCCGACTCTCACCTACTGGCCCCAGGTTGCACACTGGGAGGTGGCGGTGGAGGAGTCGGCAGGACAGGAACCGGCTCCACTTTGGGGGAGGCACTGGGTGGATCCTGTGATGGAGCAGCAGGTGTTGGAGGCTGCGGGGCGGGAACATACTCCATCATCTCTGGCTCCTGGCTCTTCTCACAGCTTCTCCCCAAACCAGAAATCTGGGCCAGGACCGTCAACTTCAGCCGACCGCCGGAGATGGGAGGCGAAGCTGCGGGGAGACAAAGGGGCGAAATACGTAACATCTCAAAAAAGTATTTGCCCCCCATGAGGGCCACAAAGCCATTCTGGAACCCTATGGGTATTAATGGGGCCCCTGCTGGTTTGGGACAGGTCTCCAGGGAGACCCCAACCTCTGCTCCTCCAGACATTGTTCAAGCATCAGCCAAACCTACATCTCCTCGCCAGACGGTCAAGTGAACCTGCCGCCAGACGGTCAAGAATCCACTGGTCCAGCGCATGAAGCTCTGGATGGGCACATCTTCCAGGGAGAGAGTTACTCCCCCTGTGGTGGGCCCCAACGAGCTGACTTGTTGGAAAGATGGTTCCCATTCTGTGTGACGCAGCAGAGCCCACTCATTATAGGCTGCGGGGGGCATGCCCAATGATGGGGACAACGACCTACAATTACCTGTGTTTGTAGACACTGTGAAGGACACGGCCAGGTCATCACCGGGAACCTGCAGAGAAGGACATGATGAGACCACCCAGAGGGGCAACACCCCAAAACTAGGGCACAAGAGAAGGTGCCTACCTGCTCCTCGGAGCTGCTCTCAGCATCGCACTGAAAAAGATGGAGAAGAGGTGAAATGTGAGCGTCACCCGACACCCGGGAGGAAAGAGCGGGGGATGGGAGAAGACCCTACTCACAATGTATCCGGCATCCAGGCCGCAGTTCAGACAGTCCTGAAAGAGACAACAGCGGGTCAGGGGCAGGAGAGGCGGGCGTGCCAGCCCACCGGGCGCTGCTCCACTCACCTGACCGGCGGCATCCTGAGCCGCGTGCACTGAACCCACCCCCAGGCAGCGCCGTTTCTGTAAAGGAGAAGACATTTAGAGAGGAGGCACCTGAGCAGACCCCCGTCTGGAAGAGGAACGCCTGAGCAGTGAGGGGCATCACCTACCTGGCCCTTGTGTGCCCGCTCCTCCAGATGCTTCTCACTGGCCCCAGGGTCCTCCGAGCTGGCCCCATCACTTCTCTTTCTCTTTCCCGGGGGTCTTTGTCGGTAGGGTTCCTCCAGTGGGGCAGACTCCATGGAGACGTCTCTCTACAGGACACGGTGGAAATATGAGCACCGCGGCAGACCCTGAGGGCCCCTCCCCCCAGCTCCTACCACTCAGGGGCCCCTCACCTGCATGGCCTCCAGGCTGCCATAGCTGCTGATACAGAAGCCGTCGATCAGATCTTCCTCCCGCAGGACGGCGCTCTCCTCCCCTCTCTTCCGTCGCTTCTTCTTGCGCTGTGGGCGTGGCCAGACCGCCGGCTCCGGACTTGATGACAAGGAGTTTGCAGGTGAAGGGCCCCTCTGCCGATCTCTTTGGGCCTTTGAGCGCCTGCGTGGGAGGCGGGGCCCAGAGCAGCTCCGGGACATCTGGGGCGGGGCCTCCATGTCCAGGGCTTTACCCTCCAGGCTGTAGCATCTCCACACTCTGCCCGGGTGGGGGAGGGAGGCTTAGCTGAACCTGGGCACAGGAGACAGGGCGCCTGGGGTGATCAGAGGGCAGAAGACGCTGGGGGGCACCGGAGAAACAGGCATGCCGGGGGGGGGGGGGGGTGTCAACAACCCAACATAGAGGGGGTGGCCCCTCCTGATGAGGAGGTTGTGGGGGGGGGTGACTGCAGTGATGGGGGCTGTGAGGGGATGACCCCAGTAATGGACCTGATGTGGGGGAGTGACCCCAGTGATGGACCTGATGTGGGGGATGACCTCAGTGATGGACCTGATGTGGGGAGTGACCTCAGTGATGGACCTGATGTGGGGAGTGACCTCAGTGATGGACCTGATGTGGGGAGTGACCTCAGTGATGGACCTGATGTGGGGGGGGGGGACCTCAGTGATGGACCTGATGTGGGGGGGTGACCTCAGTGATGGACCTGATGTGGGGGGGACCTCAGTGATGGACCTGATGTGGGGGGGACCTCAGTGATGGACCTGATGTGGGGGGGGGACCTCAGTGATGGACCTGATGTGGGGGGGGGACCTCAGTGATGGACCTGATGTGGGGGGTGACCTCAGTGATGGACCTGATGTGGGGGGTGACCTCAGTGATGGACCTGATGTGGGGGGGGGACCTCAGTGATGGACCTGATGTGGGGGGGTGACCTCAGTGATGGACCTGATGTGGGGAGTGACCTCAGTGATGGACCTGATGTGGGGAGTGACCTCAGTGATGGACCTGATGTGGGGGGTGACCTCAGTGATGGACCTGATGTGGGGAGTGACCTCAGTGATGGACCTGATGTGGGGAGTGACCTCAGTGATGGACCTGATGTGGGGGGTGACGGAGGACCGGTCAGTGATGGACCTGATGTAAGGGGGGGGGCCCTCAGTGATGGACCTGATGTGGGGGTGACCTCAGTGATGGACCTGATGTGGGGGGGGGGACCTCAGTGATGGACCTGATGTGGGGAGTGACCTCAGTGATGGACCTGATGTGGGGAGTGACCTCAGTGATGGACCTGATGTGGGGGGTGACGGAGGACCGGTCAGTGATGGACCTGATGTAAGGGGGGGGGGGCCCTCAGTGATGGACCTGATGTGGGGGTGACCTCAGTAATGGACCTGATGTGGGGGGGGGGACCTCAGTGATGGACCTGATGTGGGGAGTGACCTCAGTGATGGACCTGATGTGGGGAGTGACCTCAGTGATGGACCTGATGTGGGGGGTGACGGAGGACCGGTCAGTGATGGACCTGATGTAAGGGGGGGGGCCCTCAGTGATGGACCTGATGTAGGGGGGGCCCTCAGTGATGGACCTGATGTAGGGGGGGGGGCCCTCAGTGATGGACCTGATGTGGGGGGGACCTCAGTGATGGACCTGATGTGGGGGGTGACGGAGGACCGGTCAGGGATGGACGGGGAGTAGCCGGGTTCCCTGTTTCTCCGGGGGAGCTCCTGGTACCTGAGCTGGGGGCGGGGGTCTTCTCCGGGAGTCGGGGGTCTCTAGGTGCGACGGGATGCTCTTTCCTCCTCCCCCGGACCCGTCCCCGGTCTCCAGTCTTTTCCCTTTCTCTTCAGGCCCCGCCTTCCGCAATCAACGTTCTGCGTGCTTTCGACGTAATGACGTCAGCCGCGGAAAAAATAATTACATCCGCCATTTTTGTGTAGATAAATCACTAGGAAAATGGCCGCCTCACCTGCGCTTCTGTAGGATCCCAGCATGACGTGAAGCCGCCATCTTAACAGTCCTGGTCTCCAACAAAATGTCTTCTGTTTGACAAAAGAAGGCGGAAGAGACAGAGGACATACCGACCAACTTTTTGGAAATTCAAAGAGGGACATTTACAGACCTCCCATGTGTCCCCTGTCACCTTTTTTCCTTAAAAGGGGCTCTCTGGGCTTTTATTATTGATAGGTGATCAATATCAGATCGGAGGATATTGGCGAGATCAGGGCTTTACCATAGACCACAGCAGAGGACGGGAGACGCACCGCCGATCGGATATTGATGACCTATACTGAGCAGAGGTCATCAATAGTAAAAGCCCGGAGAACCCCTTTAACCAACAGCCCAAAAATTATCTAAATATCAATTTCTAAAATCGAAATTGTATCAAAGAAATAATATACAGAGCAGAACCAGAACGTTGCCTGCGGGAGCGATACCGCACATCTACCCCTCCGCTCACAACGGCAATGTCACCAAGAAGGGCATCAGCAGTTCCAACCAGAGAGTAACATCCTTTTCTCCAATCTCTTTTTATTATTTGATGGTAGATTATTATTTTCTGAACATGATTATGTGGGCAGCCATCTTGACTGAGCTGTTCTTAAAGGGGTTATCAGAGGCTGAAAATAGCCCCCGACGCGCCTACTTACCTGGGTCCCCGCACCGCTCTTGGTAGACAGGGACAAGGTGTGCGATGTGCGAGCTTGATGCCAGCACAGGGAAGGAACACTATGCCGGCACTGCGCATGGCGGGATTACGGCAGGCGGCGCTGGGCTCCAGGAAGGTCAGGCCAGCCCCTTGGGCTCCTTACCAGGCTCATTTACATATCTCTAAAATCATTTTTTACAAACAATAAAAGCACACAGCCCTATAGGGCCGGTATATTGCGGACATGCTAGCGGCGATCTAGTCGTGCATGTCCGCAGCGCTATAGGCTAAAACGAGGTGACAGAATCCCTTGAAGAACAGCATTTACAAAGCATTAAAATCCTTTACAGCAGCCCCATGATCCATAGACACGGTGGTCAGGAGGGGACCCCATTAACTTCTATGGAAGAGTATCCTGGGCATGCTCTGTGACCTGTGCAGAGGTCATTGTGCAGGGAGGGGAGTAGATAAGATTTGACTATCGCCTATTGCATGGTGGGTCCTGTCTTATCTGTACACAGAGGTGATATCATTACAGGCAGGTTTGGAATATTAACTGCAGTAAAGTGATCTGTACAGAAGTGGCGCCAATTATTAGACATAGTGGCCGATGTAGAAACTGCAGGATTTTTGGTTTTAGTGTAAATATAAAAAGTGACATGGAAAATGAAAAATACCATTTAAAAAAAATCACTTAAAAGTACAGTATGTTAAACATAAAGTGATATAAACAGCAGGTCATTTTCTGATGACACCGACCCTTTAATAAGCAAAGAGGAACCTAGGTCGAAAGAGGAACATTTGGGAGATCTGAGAGGACAGGGCGGCCACAAGAGGAGGATTCCTGAGGGACATTACACATCCTGCAGTGGACCATCAAAGATAGTCATGTCAGCCTCAGCGCGGTCATGTGACACCAAGGACGTGTATACCGCCTCCTAGGATCTCACCGCTCTCCCGTATTCTGGAATCCTCTGTCCTAGACAGCCAGGTCAGCCTCAGCGCGGTCATGTGACACCAGGGACGTGTATGCCGCCTCCTAGGATCTCACCGCTCTCCCGTATTCTGGAATCCTCTGTCCTAGACAGCCAGGTCAGCCTCAGCGCGGTCATGTGAAACCCAGGGCGTATATACCACCTCCTAATAGCTCACCGCTCTCCTGTATTCTGGAATCCTCTGTCCTAGACAGCCAGATCATCCTCAGCGCGGTCATGTGACACCCAGGGCGTATATACCGCCTCCTAGAATCTCACCGCTCTCCTGTATTCTGGAATCTTCTGTTATAGACAGCCAGGTCAGCCTCAGCACGGTCATGTGACACCCAGGGCGTATATACCGCCTCCTAGGATCTCACCGCTCTCCCGTATTCTGGAATCTTCTGTTATAGACAGCCAGGTCAGCCTCAGCGCGGTCATGTGACACCCAGGGCGTATATACCGCCTCCTAATAGCTCACCGCTCTCCTGTATTCTGGAATCCTCTGTCCTAGACAGCCAGATCATCCTCAGCGCAGTCATGTGACACCCGGGGCATGTATGCCGCCTCCTAGGAGCTCACCGCTCTCCTGTATTCTAGAATCTTCTGTTATAGACAGCCAGGTCAGCCTCAGCGCGGTCATGTGACACCCGGGGCATGTATGCCGCCTCCTAGGAGCTCACCGCTCTCCTGTATTCTGGAACCATCCGTCATAGACAGCCAGGTCAGCCTCAGCGCGGTCATGTGACACCCAGGGAGTATATACCGCCTCCTAATAGCTCACCGCTCTCCTGTATTCTGGAATCTTCTGTTATAAACAGCCAGGTCAGCCTCAGCGCGGTCACGTGACACCAAGGACGTGTATGCCACCTCCTAGGAGCTCACCGCTCTCCTGTATTCTGGAATCTTCTGTTATAAACAGCCAGGTCAGCCTCAGCGCGGTCATGTGACACCCGGGGCATGTATGCCGCCTCCTAGGAGCTCACCGCTCTCCTGTATTCTGGAATCCTCTGTCCTAGACAGCCAGGTCAGCCTCAGCGCGGTCATGTGACACCCAGGGCATGTATGCCACCTCCTAGGAGCTCACCGCTCTCCTGTATTCTGGAACCATCCGTCATAGACAGCCAGGTCAGCCTCAGCGCGGTCATGTGACACCCAGGGAGTATATACCGCCTCCTAATAGCTCACCGCTCTCCTGTATTCTGGAATCTTCTGTTATAGACAGCCAGGTCAGCCTCAGCGCGGTCATGTGACACCCAGGGCGTATATACCGCCTCCTAGAATCTCACCGCTCTCCTGTATTCTGGAATCTTCTGTTATAGACAGCCAGGTCAGCCTCAGCGCGGTCATGTGACACCCAGGGCGTATATACCGCCTCCTAGAATCTCACCGCTCTCCTGTATTCTGGAATCTTCTGTTATAGACAGCCAGGTCAGCCTCAGCGCGGTCATGTGACACCCAGGGCGTATATACCGCCTCCTAGGATCTCACCGCTCTCCTGTATTCTGGAATCTTCTGTTATAGACAGCCAGGTCAGCCTCAGCGCGGTCATGTGTATTCTGGAACCGTCCGTCATAGTCAGCCAGATCAGCCTCAGCGCGGTCATGTGACACCCGGGGCATGTATGCCACCTCCTAAGATCTCACCGCTCTCCTGTATTCTGGAACCGTCCGTCATAGACAGCCAGGTCAGCCTCAGCGCGGTCATGTGACACCCGGGGCATGTATGCCGCCTCCTAGGAGCTCACCGCTCTCCTGTATTCTGGAACCATCCGTCATAGTCAGCCAGGTCAGCCTCAGCGCGGTCATGTGACACCCGGGGCATGTATGCCACCTCCTAAGATCTCACCGCTCTCCTGTATTCTGGAACCGTCCGTCATAGACAGCCAGGTCAGCCTCAGCGCGGTCATGTGACACCCGGGGCATGTATGCCACCTCCTAAGATCTCACCGCTCTCCTGTATTCTGGAACCGTCCGTCATAGACAGCCAGGTCAGCCTCAGCGCGGTCATGTGACACCCAGGGAGTATATAACGCCTCCTAATAGCTCACCGCTCTCCTGTATTCTGGAATCTTCTGTTATAAACAGCCAGGTCAGCCTCAGCACGGTCATGTGACACCCAGGGCGTGTATGCCGCCTCCTAGGATCTCATTACTCTCCTGTATTCTGGAATCCTCTGTCCTAGACAGCCAGGTCAGCCTCGGCGCGGTCATGTGACACCCGGGGCATGTATACCGCCTCCTAGGAGCTCACCGCTCTCCTGTATTCTGGAATCCTCTGTCCTAGACAGCCAGGTCAGCCTCAGCGCGGTCATGTGACACCCGGGGCATGTATACCGCCTCCTAGGAGCTCACCGCTCTCCTGTATTCAGGAATCCTCTGTCATAGACAGCCAGGTCAGCCTCAGCACGGTCATGTGACACCCAGGGCGTATATACCGCCTCCTAATAGCTCACCGCTCTCCTGTATTCTGGAATCGTTAATTTCTAACGATAATTTGTTTTCCCTTACACCCTAACAGTGGCACAGATGGGGTATTCTGCCCCCCGTGGACTGGTTAGGACAGGTGGAAATTTTCTTGACAAGAGAAAGTAATTAAGCAATTAACAGGGCCCTCCCATCCCAATAAAGAGGGGGATCAATCCCCAGTCCCCTTTTGAATGGGGGGGGGATATTTGTGTGCCACTGTTAGGACTAAGGTTTAACAAATTATCGTTAGAAATTAACGATTCCCTTACGTCCTAACCAGTGGCACAAAATGGGTATTAGCAAGTAGAAACCCCCGTGGGAGGGCTCTCATGCCTGGCAGAAGATAATACTGTCTGGCCTAATGAGGAATAGTGATCTATCCTAGAATCCACTCTATAGTGTTAGATAAAATTGGAGTGAGAACTGCAAGAAGCTGACTTACAGATGACATCCAGTGGAATCAAGCTTCTTTCTGCAAAGGAAGTAGCCACCGCTCGAGTAGAGTGGGCCTTCACAAACTCAGGTGGCTCCGAACCTTGAGACACATAAGACTTCCAAATTGCCTCTTTGATCCATCAACTGATGGAGGGTTTAGAGGCTTTCCTACCCTTGTGGGAACCAGAAAAAAGGATAAGGAGGTTTTCATCCTTCCTAAATACCTTGGACCGCCCCAGGTAAATCCTGAGACATATCGAAATGTCGAGGGTATAGAGCCCCCTTTTTCTCTGAGGAGGGGAGAGAAGCCAAAACTGGAAGATAAATCACCTGGTTGATGTTGCTGAATGGAGGCACCTTTGGAATAAAGGTCAGTAAAAACCTGAGCATCACTCGGTCTTGCAGGAACTTGGTGTATGGCTCAAAAGCAGAAAAAAGGTAATTTTCCAGGTTAGAAACTTGAGCTCCATGTTAGGGCTCAAAGGGGGGAAATGATAACCCCCTGAGCACGACCGTTAAATCCCATACCGGGATAGGTTTAATTATCGTAGGCTTTCACCTTAAAGCTCCCCTAATGAACATCTTGATAAGGGGTTCTTGAGAAATGGACCTGTTGAGACAGGCCGAGATCACAGATGCTTGCACTCTGAGGGTCGACGGTGACAACCCTTTATCCAGACCATCATGCAGGAACTGTAGAATGGTAGGTATGGACACATCAGTGGATGACAGTTGATGACTGGAACACCAAGTTGAGAAGATCTTCCAAATTCTTGAATAAGATCTGTTGGTAGCCTCAGATCTGGAGTGCTCTAAGGTTCTCAAGACAGACCCCGATAGCCCTTCTATCCTTGGAAGGGACTGATCAACCTCCAGGCTGTCAGGTTGAACATTTTAAGATTTGAGGAGGTCCGAGTGTCCCCCGACACTAGTACTCTCTGGGGGAAGCCTCCAAAATTACCCCCGACTCATTTAAATGAGTTGGGTAAACCAAGCTCTTTTCGGCCAGTATGGAATGATGGCGATGACTGACACTTGGTCCTGCCTGATTTTCATCAATACCCTCGGAATCAAGGACATTGAAGGGAAGATGTAGGCCAACCCGATCATCCATGGGATTGACAGTGCATCTATTGCCACGGGGTTGTCCTCCCTGTAAAGGGAGCAATACCTCTCCACCTTGGTGTTGAACCTCGTTGCCATGAGATCGATCCTTGGCATTCCCCACATGAGCGTTATCTGCTTGAAGATGTCTGGATGGAGAGACCACTCCCCGGTTGGAAGACCTCGGCTCAGGCGATCTGCTATCATATTGTGAACTCAACGAATGTGGCCGGCTGATAAGTGGGTGAGGTTCAATTCTGCCCAATCCAATATCACACCAATCTCTCAGGAGACTTTGTAACTTTGTGCCTCCCTGCTTGTTGATGTACATTACAGTGGTCATGCTGTCTGACTGTACTCTCACCGCTTTTCCTTGAATGGAAGGAGAGAAATTAAAAAAGGGCTAGCTTGATCGCCTTGATTTCTAGGAGATTCGATAACTTCTCCTGAGGTGTCCAGATTCCTTGGACTGTTGTCTAGAAGATGTGCTCCCCAGCCTACTAGGGATGCATCTGTGGCAAGTATGATCCAAGAGACTTGCCGTCCTCGAGATGGGTCCACCATCTTAGGGAGGACCGGGCCCAATAAGACAGGGAGTGCACGGAATTTAGTCCCAACGGACTGTGATTCCACTTGGCTAGTACCTCCGATTGTAGCGGACGTAGGTGCCATAATGCCCATGGAACCGCCTCTGCAGTTGATGACATTAGTCCCAACATTCTCATCAAAGTACAAATGGTTACCTTCCGAGGTACTGAGATATAGCCTTCTTTCGGGAGTAAGATGAATAGTCATTTCCACTGAATCCACCAGAAATCCTAGGAACTTCACTGAGGTAGCTGGTAGGAGCTGGGACTTGTCCCAGTTGATTATCCATCCTAGCTGGTGGAGGAAGGCTGCAGCCCGCTGAAATGTGTTGGGACAGGATCACTTGGAAAGGGGCTCTGAAGAGCCAGTCGTCCAAGTATGGAATAATGCTCAGACCCTGAAGTCTTAGGCCTCCTTCACACAGGCGAGATTTCCGCACGGGTGCAATGCGTGAGGTGAACGCATTGCCCCCGCACTGAATCCGGACCCATTCATTTCTATGGGGCTGTGCACATGAGCGGTGATTTTCACGCATCACTTTTACGTTATGTGAAAATCGCAGCATGTTCTATATTGTGCGTTTTAGGCCCCATAGAAGTGAATGGGGCTGCGTGAAAATCGAAAGCATCCGCAATTTAACTCACCTTAATCCACTTGTTCGCGCAGCCGGCATTTCTTCTGTCTTCTTCTTTGAAGAATAGGACCTTTGATGACGCCACTACGCTCATCACATGGTCCGTCACATGATCCATCACCATGGTAAAAGATAATGTGATGGGCCATGTGATGAGCGCATTGACGTCATCAAAAGGTCCTATTCTTCAAAGAAGAAGACAGAAGAAATGCCGGCTGCGCGAACAAGTGGATTAAGGCGGGTAAATATATATTTTTTTAACCCCTCCAGCCCTATTGTACTATGCATTCTGTATTCAGAATGCTATTATTTTCCCTTATAACCATGTTATAAGAGGAAATAATACAATCTACACAACCTTGAACCCAAACCTGAATTTCAGTGAAGAAGTTCGGATCTGGGTACCACATTCAGTTTTTTTTTTTCCATCAGGCTCGTGCAAAACACATTGCACCGGCGCAATAAAAACTGAACAAGGGAACGCAATCGCAGTCAAAACTGACTGCAATTGGGTACCTACTCGCGCAGGGTTTGCCGCAATGCATCCGGACACGCTCGTGTGAAAGAGGCCTTAGAGCTGCCACCACGGAAAACACCACCTTGGTAAATGTGTGTGGGGCCGAAGAAATTCCAAACGGGGGGGGGGCCACAAACTGAAAGTGGTTTAGGATTCCCCTGATCTGCACCGCGATCCTTAAGAATCTTCTGGACCCAGGATGGATGGGAATATGGAGGTAGGCATCCTTGAGGTCCAAGGTTGCCAGGAAATCCCCTGGCAAGAGAAGATTGGTCACTGACTGGAAAGTTTCCATACAGAAACGTTTGTGTCTGATGAACTGATTGAAGTATCTCAGATCTATGATCATCCGCCAGTCTTCGGTCACCTTGAGTACCAGAAAAACTGGGGAATAGATACCTGCTCCCTGATCTTAAAAGAGGCACCTCCTCTAGTGCCCCTTTCTGAAGATACTCCAGAACGTAGTTCTCCAAAATTCTCCGTTTGCTGGAAGGAAGCAATTTTGTTTGAACAAACTTGTCTAAAGGGGGACTGTCCAAGACTACCAGGTATCCCTGAGATATATGGAGAACCCACGGGTCTTCGATATGAGAGTGTGCCAAGACCATAGAAAACGACTGCCTACAGGAATATGTGGAGCAGGGAGTTCTGAAAATCCAGTCAGACCGGCAAGGTACCAAGAGCCTCGAGGAGGCACGCAATCGGAGCAGAGGACTTCTTGGGGGGCTTAGAGACTCTGTAGGATCTTCCCCCTTTACGGGAGCCCCAATCTCTTTGGGCTCTATGCTGAGGTCCCGAACTGGACCCATACCTCTTGCCCCAACCACAAGAGGAAGGGATTTTCTCTTTTGTCCGACAGTCCCTCCATTATTTGGTCCAGCTCTGTTCCAAACAGTCTGCCGGGTTCATACGCCATGTTGCAAAGATTGTTTTTGGAAGTAGTATCCGCCTTCCAGGGCTTTAGCCAAAGTGGGCCCCTGCCCGCTGTAGAAAGCGCCATGGGCTTGGGCGCCAATTTTAATTGTTGTGGAGCTGAGTCACACAAAAAAAAAAAAAAAAAAAAATCAATGGCTAGGCCGGCCATTTTACAAGAGGCCAAAATGTCATCCCTAGACACCCCCTGGTCCAGGTCAGACTGAATCTGGGCGAACCTAGTTTTAAGGAAGTTCGCCACTTCAGAAGACGCAATAGCGACAGAGGCAGAAGCCGAGGAGTAAACACGCCTAAAGGTGCAATCAGCCTTCCTGTCCATCGGACCCTGAAGGCTTGAACCATCGTCTGATGGCACAATGGTCCTCTTGGACAACTTATAAATGGCCATGTCCACCTTTGGAACTGGCTCCCACGAGGACAACTGATCTTTTAAATCGGAAAGACCGACTTGAACCTTTTGGTCAACATGGGACCCTTTTCCGGTTTCTTCCACTCAGTCTTCATTAGGGATAGGAGGGAAGCATCCGTTTTAAAAGGCCCTAGGCCCCTTCGAGGCGGATGTTGAGGCTTCACCCTGATCAACATCCTGGTCCCCCGACCAGATGGATCTCAGCAACCGCTGGGCCTTTTCGGTAGGGAAGAAGTAGGCGAAACTGTCTTTATCCTCGGAAGAAGAGGAGAGAAATCCGTCTCTGGTATCCTGACCCGACACCTCCATGGCCCGATGAGGAAAGGAAGGTCTCCGGCGCTTGGCTATAAGAGCCTGCTTCAGCTCCTCAATGCAGGAGTTCACTTGACTCATGTTAGACTCCATATAACCCGTCACCCAGTCTACCACATCATGAACCATAGGTTCCTGCTGGGGAAGCAGCTTCGCCCCTACAGGGTAGACATCTGTAATACGCATAGTTGTCCTCCAGGACAATCTAGCAGCCGTTGTACCGGAGATGACGTCTCTTGCCAGGATTCTTCCTGCCAGGATCCCGATCACCGTCCCCGGTAGACGACATGGCCAGAAAAAAGAACATGAAATGCTAGAATCAAAAGAAATTGCAAGGGTAATTATAAGCACAAGCTGAACAGAGGAACCCTGTGAAAGTGGAAATCCAATACAGCTTAAGCAAGATAAGCAGAGTAATAATACAACTGCGCTCCAGGAGGCTGACTGACCCTTTAAACCAGCTTTAAATAGCCTGCCACCAAAAAGGCTCCGCCCACATAGGGGCGGAGCTAGCGCTGAGACCTTCTAATGCCTTTTAAAATTTTTATTATTTTATGGGCAATAGCTCGCCACAGGGGGCGATAGGCGGAAAACCTATATTATAAAGAAAAATATTATAAAGACAAGCTCGGCCGGGAGGAAGAGAAAGGGAGGAAGTGACGTCCACTGACGTCTCTTCCCAATATGGCGGAGGACTGGCAGCGTGCATATACATGAGGGAGCCCCGGACACTCCGCCGAGAAAGGTACCGCATAGCAGCACCTGATGTGGCTAAAAAAGAAATCACCCAGGAGCTAAGCAAAAACTGACCCTAACAGGGGTAAGCCTGAATAAAGATAAAACAGGGGTCCCCCCCCCCCCCCCTCCACCCGTCCAGGACAGAAAAAAAAAACAAGGGGACTGGGGGTTGATCCCCCTCGTTATTGGGGTGGGAGGGTCCTGTTAATTGCCTAATTACTTTCTCTTGTCAATAACATTTCCACCTGTCCTAACCAGTCCACGGGGGCAGAATACCACATCTGTGCAACTGGTTAGGACGTAAGGGAATCTTCTGTTATAGACAGCCAGATCAGCCTCAGCGCGGTCATGTGACACCAGGGACGTGTATGCCGCCTCCTAGGATCTCACCGCTCTCCTGTATTCTGGAACCATCCGTCATAGACAGCCAGGTCAGCCTCAGCGCAGTCATGTGATACCCGGGGCATGTATGCCACCTCCTAGGATCTCACCGCTCTCCTGTATTCTGGAATCCTCGGTCATAGACAGCCAGGTCAGCCTCAGCGCGGTCATGTGACACCAGGGACGTGTATGCCGCCTCCTAGGAGCTCACCGCTCTCCTGTATTCTGGAATCCTCTGTCATAGTCAGCCAGGTCAGCCTCAGCGCAGTCATGTGACACCCGGGGCATGTATGCCGCCTCCTAGGATCTCACCGCTCTCCTGTATTCTGGAATCTTCTGTTATAGACAGCCAGATCAGCCTCAGCGCGGTCATGTGACACCAGGGACGTGTATGCCGCCTCCTAGGATCTCACCGCTCTCCTGTATTCTGGAATCCTCGGTCATAGACAGCCAGGTCAGCCTCATCGCGGTCATGTGACACCCGGGGCGTGTACGCCGCCTCCTAGGATCTCACCGCTCTCCTGTATTCTGGAATCCTCGGTCATAGACAGCCAGGTCAGCCTCAGCGCGGTCATGTGACGCCCGGGGCGTGTATGCCGCCTCCTAAGATCTCACTGCTCTCCCGTATTCTGGAACCATCCGTCATAGAGAGCCAGGTCTGCCTCAGCGCGGCCATGTGACACCCGGGGCATGTATGCCGCCTCCTAGGAGCTCACCGCTCTTCTGTATTCCGGAACCGTCCGTCAGACAGCCAGGTCAGCCTCAGCGCGGTCATGTGACACCCAGGGCGTATATACCGCCTCCTAGGAGCTCACCACTCTCCCGTTTTCTGGAATCCTCTGTCCTGGACAGCCAGGTCAGCCTCAGCACGGTCATGTGACACGCAGGGAGTGTATGCCTCCTAGGAGCTCACCGCTCTCCTGTATTCTGGAATCCTCTGTCATAGACAGCCAGGTCAGCCTCAGCGCAGTCATGTGACACCCGGGATGTGTATGCCACCTCCTAGGATCTCACCGCTACTTCCGGCGTCTCTGGTTGCGTTCCACGTGGTGCAGAGGATTCGTCTCACGTGACTTGGGGCGTATCTCCGTCACTGCGGTCAGCTGACTGGAAACGTCACCTATTGTAGCCGGTTCCATTTAGTGACTTTTGCAGTCTCTGTTGGTGGAAAATCTTTAGCTATTGAACCATATATGGGTTAAACTACTGTCTGAATAAGGACCATTGGCGACGTATCCATCCTCTGCACCATGTGAGACGCAGCCAGAGACGCTGGAGTAGGAGACACCACAACGGAGAGAGACGCCAAACAAGCTGCAAGATACGTGCGCACCAACGCTCCCCAGGATCGGACCACCGCCAGTATACATCACCGATGGGGTAAGACTGTTCCAGCCTCGATATAGAACAGACTGTCTCTATCGACATAAGGGACCCTAACACCACTTGACGCAATCTGTTTTTATTGGATATCCGGATACCCACGTCATTGCCAGCTGGGTATATAGAAGCCCACTGTGACGTGCATTTAGCATTTTAGTAAATTACTAGACAGTCCTGGATGGACAGAGGGCCGTATTCAGCCTTATAAACTACGTTACTATGTCTTTCTCCTGAGGAGACCCTTCTCCGTGAAAAACCGGTTCTCTACTAGGGCTCTCCCGCCTAGCCTGCTTGAATGCGTTCACTGCTCTGTAGAAGGCTGTAGTCCTCCTGTAAATTGCCTGGATCCACCCACCAAACCAAAGGATTCCTTCGACGTTGTTGGTAGACTCCTTTTCTTCTTTCAGGAGGTTTTGCTTCTGTCCCATCTAGGAGATTATTCTTTGTAGAGGTCTTGAAGGAAGTTGGGCCCAGGGAACCATGGGTATGCATGATGTCCTTATACCAAATATCTACATGGCTTCTCTCCAGGTGCAATTTTTCTTCTTCCTAAAGAGATCTTATTGATATGAACTTTTCCTGTTGGGAACAGGAAGGGAAGATTTCTGCTTTCCTGAATCCAGAAGAGCTCCTGGAGAAATCTTCCTGGTATCCATCTGTTAATCTGATTTTGCACAGTTGATAATCCCTCTAGTCTTGTTAACATCTCCAGGGTTATCTGAAGGCGATATTTCAGAGAGTCTCCTGTAAATCAGCTGTTCAAAGAAAATCATCCAGACGTGGTAAATAGTCATCTCCACCACTAATCTGGTGAAGACTCAAGGTGTAGAAGATATTCCAGAGGGCAGGCAGCGTTGGAATTGATAGTGATCCATCTCCCGTCTACCTTTATGGCAAATCTTAAGAATTTTTAGCAGCCTAGATGTATGGGAATATGGCAATAAGCATCCATTAAAGGGAGTCCGTCACCTCCATTATTATTAAAGCGCCATTCATTCCATATATGATAAGCGGTGCACATACATAATACAGACAATTGCACTAATCATAAACAAGATGAGTCTTTCCACATGCAACATCTCAAGTGCAACTCTTAAGTGCACAGACTGAATTATACCAGAATTGGACCAGAAGGTGACCCCAGGTGATTACAGACATAGTCAATGCAAACAATGTTTCAGTTTTTCCTCTTACTCCTCCTACTTGTCCACAACCTCCTGTAATACCCCCTCATCCATTCACCCAGCAAGGAACTATTCATCTCTTCCTCCATCTTAGGGCTCTTTCACACCTGCGTTCTTTTCTTCCGGCACTGAGTTCCGTCGTCGGGGCTCTATGCCGGAAGAATCCTGATCAGTTTTATCCTAATGCATTCTGAATGGAGAGAAATCCGTTCAGGATGCATCAGGATGTCTTCAGTTCCGGAACGGAACGTTTTTTGGCCGGAGAAAATACCGCAGAATGCTGCGCTTTTTGCTCCGGCCCAAAATCCTGAAGACTTACCGCAAGGCCGGATCCGGAATTAATGCCCATTGAAAGGCATTGATCCGGATCCGGCCTTAAGCTAAGTGTCGTTTCGGCGCATTGCCGGATCCGACGTTTAGCTTTTTCTGAATGGTTACCATGGCTGCCGGGACACTAAAGTCCTGGCAGCAGTGGCGTAGCTACAGGGGTCGCAGCGGTCGCAATTGCGACCGGGCCCCTGAGCCAGGGGGGCCCACGGCCCCCCCACCGCCTCCTATTCAAAATCCAGGCCAGGGCCCGCCCCGGGGGCAGTGCGCACGGCACAGCGCAGGCTATTGGCGGCTCACGTGGTGTCTGTCATGTCAGAGGGGGCGGCCGCAACATTGAGTGAGCCGAGTCTGACTGAGTGAGGAGGAGCCGGAGGCGTGGTTTCCGCGCATCTCCGGCTCCCAGTCAGACAATCAGAAACAGGCAGCAGTGCGGACGTGCGGTGAGTTTTGAGACTGTCTACAGTTAATGGAGAGTGGCTCTCCAAAAGAAAGCAGCCATGTGGCGCCCGCGGCCCAGGATATTTGTCAGCATGTCCGGCAATTCCCCCTTCCTCCAGGAGCTTCCCAGACATCCCAGGCCATAGACATTAGAAAACTGTTCTTCAATTCATTCCCGCCTTTGTTCTTCATTAACATCCATCCTTGAAGTGACAAAGCATGCATATTTATTCCAATAGGAATAAAGATAAGCAGCTGCCTGGCACTTCTAGCAACACTTATGATCTTTCGTGAGGAAAAAGATTGGGCATGTCAAACTGGTTTTCATCTAGCAGGCACTATAGACATGAACCTTTTATTCTCATTATGGCTGAAAGGAGTTGTTTTATCTTGACATGTATAACATATACACAGGTTACACCATAAATGTCTGATAGATGCGGGTTTCACCTCTGGGGCCTGTTCCTATCTCAAGAACAGGGCTTTGATGCACACAGCTGGGAATGGAGAGGTAGTTGCACTTGCGGGGCTCTCTCTATTCACTTCAATAGGACTTCTGAAAATAGTTGGGTAAGTGCAGCATGCATGGTCCCTCCCTCCATATTCCTGGTGGTGTGCAACGGGGCCCCATTCTTGAGTTAGGAGCAGATCCCAAAAGTATATCTCCTGGATATGCCATAAATATTTCACAACCCGTATAAGTAGAATTTGAAAAAGCTAAGGCCTACTGTAAACCTACTGTAGTCCACCAAGCAAAGCCTACAAAACAAACACAGGCTTAAAGGGTCACTCCAGGAAAAATTCAGTAATGAAGTTATATATGCTCCCAAAGTTTAATTCACCTGAAAGGTGCCATTACAGATATACCCCTGCTGTACCCTACTAGGCCGCAGCTGAAACCTGAGCTGCCATAACAAGAGAGTGGTTCTGTTGTGAGCCACCTGAAACTGCAACACATAATTTTACAGAAATGAGTACACCACTGCAGGATACTAACAAAACACTAGTGATGATGGTGCTTGGATAATGATAAAATGTAAAATTACCTCAGCTTTATGCCTGTCTCAATGATACTTTGGCCCAAATGTATTACTCCTGTAGATGACGTAAACTTAGACGGGCTGTCTAGACCTGCACCAGATTTATCACAGGGGCTCGGCTGGATGGGAAGTCTGGTGCAGGGATGGAGACTTTTCTCTGACTCTATACTAACTATTGGTTAGCTTACCATGAGACAGATTTTTACACAAGAATTGTGCCACAATTTTGGTGCAAAATGGCACATCTTAGGCCACCCTTTCCAGTGAAGCTCTGCCCTCTTTCTACTAAGCACCATCTCCTTGTTGAGTATGTCAGAAAAAAGGTGTAGGAACCCTACATGTGCCAATTTGTGCCAATTTGTAGACATATATGTTGCGGTGGATACATTAGTAAATCTGGGCCAGTGATGCCCAACCTACGGCCCGCGGGCCAAATGTGGCCTGTGCCTGCAATCTTGCGCCCAGCGCCGCCTCCTAGCTAATTTATTCACTGCACTTGCCTCTGTTAAATTGAAGAGAAGCGCCGTAATCTCGCACAGGCGCGCTGGCAGAGGCATCGAAGTGTGCATGCATCGTCTTCCTGGCCTCTGCCAGTGCGCCTGTGCGAGATTACGGCGCTTCTCTTCAATTTCACAGAGGCAAGTGCAGTGAATAAATTAGCTAGGAGTCGGCTCTGGGTGGGGGGATATCTGTGGAGGACACTGAAGGGGGGGGATCTGTGGAGGACACTGAAGGGGGGGATCTGTGGACGACACTGAAGGGGGGGATCTGTGGACGACACTGAAGGGGGGGATCTGTGGAGACACTGAAGGGGGGGATCTGTGGACGACACTGAAGGGGGGGATCTGTGGACGACACTGAAGGGGGGGATCTGTGGACGACACTGAAGGGGGGGATCTGTGGACGACACTGAAGGGGGGGATCTGTGGACGACACTGAAGGGGGGGGATCTGTGGACGACACTGAAGGGGGGGATCTGTGGACGACACTGAAGGGGGGGATCTGTGGACGACACTGAAGGGGGGGATCTGTGGAGACACTGAAGGGGGGGATCTGTGGACGACACTGAAGGGGGGGATCTGTGGACGACACTGAAGGGGGGGATCTGTGGACGGATCTGTGGACGACACTGAAGGGGGGGATCTGTGGACGACACTGAAGGGGGGATCTGTGGACGACACTGAAGGGGGGGATCTGTGGACGACACTGAAGGGGGGGATTCTGTGGACGACACTGAAGGGGGGGGATCTGTGGGACGACACTGAAGGGGGGGATCTGTGGACGACACTGAAGGGGGGGGATCTGTGGACGACACTGAAGGGGGGGATCTGTGGACGACACTGAAGGGGGGGATCTGTGGACGACACTGAAGGGGGGGATCTGTGGACGACCCTGAAGGGGGGGATCTGTGGACGACACTGAAGGGGGGGATCTGTGGACGACACTGAAGGGGGGGGATCTGTGGACGACACTGAAGGGGGGGGATCTGTGGACGACACTGAAGGGGGGGATCTGTGGACGACACTGAAGGGGGGGATCTGGGGACGACACTGAAGGGGGGGGATCTGTGGACGACACTGAAGGGGGGGATCTCTGTGGACGACACTGAAGGGGGGATCTGTGGACGACACTGAAGGGGGGGATCTGTGGACGACACTGAAGGGGGGGGATCTGTGGACGACACTGAAGGGGGGGACTCTGGTGGACGACACTGAAGGGGGGGAATCTGTGTGACGACACTGAAGGGGGGGATCTGTGGACGACACTGAAGGGGGGGGATCTGTGGACGACACTGAAGGGGGGGATCTGTGGACGACACTGAAGGGGGGGATCTGTGGACGACACTGAAGGGGGGATCTGTGGACGACACTGAAGGGGGGGATCTGTGGACGACACTGAAGGGGGGGATCTGTGGGCGACACTGAAGGGGGGGGATCTGGGACGGACACTGAAGGGGGGGATCTGTGGACGACACTGAAGGGGGGGATCTGTGGACGACACTGAAGGGGGGGATCTGTGGACGACACTGAAGGGGGGGATCTGTGGACGACACTGAAGGGGGGGATCTGTGGACGACACTGAAGGGGGGGATCTGTGGACGACACTGAAGGGGGGGATCTGTGGACGACACTGAAGGGGGGGATCTGTGGACGACACTGAAGGGGGGGATCTGTGGACGACACTGAAGGGGGGGATCTGTGGACGGACACTGTGAAGGGGGGATCTGTGGACGACACTGAAGGGGGGGATCTGTGGACGACACTGAAGGGGGGGATCTGTGGACGACACTGAAGGGGGGGATCTGTGGACGACACTGAAGGGGGGGATCTGTGGACGACACTGAAGGGGGGGATCTGTGGACGACACTGAAGGGGGGGATCTGTGGACGACACTGAAGGGGGGGATCTGTGGACGACACTGAAGGGGGGGATCTGTGGACGACACTGAAGGGGGGGGATCTGTGGACGACACTGAAGGGGGGGATCTGTGGACGACACTGAAGGGGGGGATCTGTGGACGACACTGAAGGGGGGGATCTGTGGACGACACTGAAGGGGGGGATCTGTGGACGACACTGAAGGGGGGGATCTGTGGACGACACTGAAGGGGGGGATCTGTGGACGACACTGAAGGGGGGGATCTGTGGACGACACTGAAGGGGGGGGATCTGTGGACGACACTGAAGGGGGGGATCTGTGGACGACACTGAAGGGGGGGATCTGTGGACGACACTGAAGGGGGGGATCTGTGGACGACACTGAAGGGGGGGGATCTGTGGACGACACTGAAGGGGGGGATCTGTGGACGACACTGAAGGGGGGGATCTTGTGGACGACACTGAAGGGGGGGATCTGTGGACGACACTGAAGGGGGGATCTGTGGACGACACTGAAGGGGGGGATCTGTGGACGACACTGAAGGGGGGGATCTGTGGACGACACTGAAGGGGGGGATCTGTGGACGACACTGAAGGGGGGGATCTGTGGACGACACTGAAGGGGGGGATCTGTGGACGACACTGAAGGGGGGGATCTGTGGACGACACTGAAGGGGGGGATCTGTGGACGACACTGAAGGGGGGGATCTGTGGACGACACTGAAGGGGGGGATCTGTGGACGACACTGAAGGGGGGGATCTGTGGACGACACTGAAGGGGGGGATCTGTGGACGACACTGAAGGGGGGGATCTGTGGACGACACTGAAGGGGGGGATCTGTGGACGACACTGAAGGGGGGGATCTGTGGACGACACTGAAGGGGGGGATCTGTGGACGACACTGAAGGGGGGGATCTGTGGACGACACTGAAGGGGGGGATCTGTGGACGACACTGAAGGGGGGGATCTGTGGACGACACTGAAGGGGGGGGATCTGTGGACGACACTTAGGGGGATGTTGGGGTGGGAGGTCCTGGAGGGGTGTTTGGGTGGGAGATCTGGAAGAGGTGGGAGGTCCTATAGGTATGTGGGGGTGGGAGATCCGGGAGGGGGGCCCATAATTTTTTTTGCTAGGGGGCCCCGTCATTTCTAGCTACGCCCCTGCCTGGCAGCCATGGTAAAGTGTTGCGGGAGCAGCATACTTACGGTCCGTGCGGCTCCCCGGGCGCTCCAGAGTGACGTCAGGGCGCCCCAAGCGCATGGATCACGTGATCACATGGAACACGTCATCCATGCGCACGGGGCGCTCCGACGTCACTCTGGAGCGCCCCGGGAGCCGCACGGACGGTAAGTATACTGCTCCCCACTACTACTATGGCAACCAGGACTTTAATAGCGTCCTGGCTGCCATAGTAACACTGAACGCATTTTGAAGACGGCTCCGTCTTCAAATGCTTTCAGTATACTTGCGTTTTTCCGGAACCGGCATGTAATTCCGGCAAGTGGCGTACACGCCGGATCCAGACAACGCAAGTGTGAAAGGGCCCTTACCTTCTCATCTAACCGCTTGCACAAACCTGTTTGCCCACATAAAACACTTCCTTCCCAAACACACAGACACCTCCTGCCCTCTCTTATTCTCATCTATTAATACTTTCTCTGCTTCTCCTTACTGCTGGTGATATCTCTCCAAATCCAGGACCCCCCTCGGCAAATCCCCACTGTCACCTTCATGTCCCACTACAAATCTGCTTGTACAAACCTAATTACCATTCCTCTGACCCCTGCTCCTTTGGCTCCTCTTGCAGGAGCATTATGGAACGCGCGCTCCGTCTGCAACAAACTGTCCTACATTCATGAACTGTTCATCTCTCAAAAACTTTCCTTTCTGGGTCTCACAGAAACATGGCTGACATCTCCTCCCCTGCTGCACTCTCTTATAGTGGATTTCAATTCACTCACCCCCCGCCCCGGCTGCAAACATGGTGGAGGAGTTGGTCTTCTCCTATCAGACTCCTGCTCCTACAGCCCAACTCCACTGCCACCCTCCATTACGCTCACCTCATTTGAAGTACACTCTGTTCGGATCTACTCTCCCTCCAACCTTCAAGTAGCAGTCATTTACCGCCCTCCAGGCCCAGCCACAATCTTTCTTGACCACTTTAACACCTGGTTACTACACTTTCTTTCTGCCGACATCCCCACTATCATGGGTGACTTAAACATCCCTATTGACACCTGCCACTCGGCCGCCTCTAAACTCCTGTCACTCTCTTCCTCCTTCGGCCTATCACAGTGGTCTTCAGCTCCCACCCACAGAGATGGTCACACTCTGGATCTGATCTTTACCCGCCTCTTCTCCCTATCTAAACTTTCTAACTCTCCCCCTATCTGACCACAACCTACTCACCTTCTCTTCACTGGTCTCTTCTGCTGCTCCCCCGGTCCACACACCAGCACACCCCCGCAGGAACCTCAAACATCTCGACTTTCACTTGCTTTCTGACACTCTTCTCGCACTCTCTACCATCTGTTGCCTCCAAGACCCAGATGCTGCTACCACCCTATATAACACCACAATAAGTACAGCTCTGGACTCTGTTGCCCCCTCACACACAACAAAATCCGGAAAATCAACAGACAACCCTGGCACACCAACCTGACTAAAAAACTCAGACAAGCTTCCAGGGCTGCTGAGCGGCAGTGGAAGAAATCCCATTCTAAAGATAACTTCACCGCTTAGGGCCCTTTCACACTTGCGTTTTCCGGATCCGGCGTGTCCTCCACTTGCCGGAGGTACACGCCGGATCCGGAAAAACGCAAGTGTACGGAAAGCATTTGAAGACGGATCCGTCTTCAAAATGCGTTCAGTGTTACTATGGCACCCAGGACGCTATTAAAGTCCTGGTTGCCATAGTAGTAGTGGGCAGCGGGGGAGCGGCATACTTACAGTCCGTGCGTCTCCCGGGGTGCTCCAGAATGACGTCAGAGCGCCCCAGGCGCATGGATGACGTGTACATGCGATCACGTCATCCATGCGCCTGGGGCGCCCTGACGTCACTCTGGAGCGCCCCGGGAGCCGCACGGACGGCAAGTATGCTGCTCCCCCGCTCCCCGCTACACTTTACCATGGCTGCCAGGACTTTAGCGTCCCGGCAGCCATGGTAACCATTCAGAAAAAGCTAAACGTCGGATCCGGCAATGCGCCGAAACGACGTTTAGCTTAAGGCCGGATCCGGATCAATGCCTTTCAATGGGCATTCATTCCGGATCCGGCCTTGCGGCAAGTCTTCAGGATTTTTGGCCGGAGCAAAAAGTACTGCATGCTGCGGTATTTTCTCCGGCCAAAAAACGTTCCGTTCCTCCGGAACTGAAGACATCCTGATGCATCCTGAACGGATTTCTCTCCATTCAGAATGCATCAGGATTGTTCCGGCATAGAGCCCCGACGACGGAACTCTATGCCGGAACTGGCCAACGCAAGTGTGAAAGGGCCCTTACAAGCAATCCCTCCTCATATTCAAATCCTCACTCGCTGATGCAAACAGGCCCTAAACAACTTTTTAGCACTTTTAACTCCCTTCTCCGTCCCCCAGCGCCCCCACCCTCTCCTCTCTTCTCAGCTGAGGACTTTGCCAAATATTTCAAACAAAAGATAGTCCACATCAGAGAAAGCTTTACTACACAGTCCCCACAGACCCTCTACACAACTGCTCAGTTCTCTTCTCCCAAAACCCGCTTCTCCACCATTACAGAAGAAAAACTCCACTCTACTCTCCAGATCACATACCACCACCTGTGCACTTGACCCAATCCCATCCCACCTCATCCCTAACCTCACCGCAGTGTTTATCCCAGCCCTAACTCATCTCTTCAACCTATCACTAAACTCTGGGGTCTTCCCCTCTGCTTTTAAACACGCTACCATTACACCCATCCTCAAAAAGCCTTCCTTGTCCAGTTATCGCACCATATCACTTCTTCCGTATGCCTAAAAGCTACTTGAACATCATGTCCATTCAGAACTGTCCTCTAACCTCTCCTCCTGCTCCCTCTTTGACCACCTACAATCTGGCTTCCGACCCCACCACTCGACCGAGACTGCCCTTACTAAAGTCACCAATGACCTACTGACAGCCAAAACCAAGAAACAATATTCTGTCCTCCTTCTCCTTGACCTGTCCTCTGCCTTCGGCACTGTTGACCACTCCCTTCTGTTGCAAACTCATCTCTTGGCATCACTGACCTGGCTCTCTCCTGGATCACATCATACCTCACAGACCGGCGTCTCCCACTCCCGCACCACCTCCTCGTCTCATTCCCTCTCTGTTGGTGTCCCGCAAGGCTCTGTCCTAGGACCCCTGCTCTTCTCTATCTACACTTTTGGCCTGGGACAGCTTATAGAGTCCCATGGCTTTCAGTATCACTCCTACGCTGATAACACACAAATCTACCTCTGTAGTCCAGACATCACCACCTTACTATCCAGAATCCCACAATGTCTATCTTCTATATCATCCTTCTTCGCCTCTCGCTCCATATGGCCATATACAGTGCTTAAATTACCCTATAGCACACCTATACATGAAGGTAATGGTACCTTTGTCTTTGTACTTGCAGAAGCTGGAAAAAACAAACTTGGATCGATATGCAAATGAGCACTCGCAAGCGCCCAGGGGCGGCGTTCACTGTGATGGTGCCCAGGCTGCCCTGCCTTTTTTCATTGTTCCCCCGCCCCAGCTTCTGCCCGCCCTAAGGTCCGGCCAAGATCCCGCGACTGTGCACTGCCGCACCGGAGCATGCGCACTGCGATGCCCATTGTTGGCATGGCATCGCCTTAACTACTGCGCATGCTCCGGCGAATGGCGCAAAACCAGCCCACCCCTTAATGAGGGGTTGATAAAAACTAAATAAGCATGGGGACGTCTAGAAACTCACGCAGCCCTGCACAGGGGGCTCTGGATTAACTTCAGTCTTAGCAGACATTTGGACCTCCATAGTAGTAGATCACAAGTAACATCTGCTATCACTTACTGCCCCTTAAATGGTACTTACCTTTGCTGCTGCAAGGTCTACAGCACTGTTTACTGGGCGCCACCATCTTGCCTCCGTGTGCCGACACGTCACTTCCTGAATGCCAACTACAAACCTGGAAGACAGATGCCTGCCACGCACATGCATCACACTTGGAGCTTGGAGAAGGAGGGTTGCACCACCAAGCCCCCGTGGGACCGACATACCATGGCTATCCAAAGGCATGCAGGTAAGTAGGTATCTGGGAGGCTAGCGGACCTCTTCTTAGAGACATGCTAGCAGGAACATGAGGAGCTGCGAGGAGAGGCTAAACTCCAGCCCACTGTAACTAATAGTTCTCCTGCCATCCATCCCGTAGGGACAGAAAGGACACTGGAGGTGGAGGGGACCTTCTCTCTCACTTCCTGTCCCTACAGAAACCTATAAGGACAACCTCATATGGTGCTGTCACAGGGGACATCAAACACACAAACATGTGCATTTGTCTGCTAAAATAGGTGCTGCTCCCTGACAACTCCAAACCAGGCTGCCGAGTTACATCCTGTATTATACTGCAGAGCTGCACTCACTATTCTGCTGGTGCAGTCACTGTGTACATACATTACTTATCCTGTACTGATCCTGAGTTACATCCTGTATTATACTCCAGAGCTGCACTCACTATTCTGCTGGTGGAGTCACTGTGTACATACATTACTTATCCTGTACTGATCCTGAGTTACATCCTGTATTATACTCCAGAGCTGCACTCACTATTCTGCTGGTGCGGTCACTGTGTACATACATTACTTACCCTGTACTGATCCTGAGTTACATCATGTGTTATACTCCAGAGCTGCACTCACTATTCTGCTGGTGCAGTCACTGTGCACATACATTACTTATCCTGTACTGATCCTGAGTTATATCCTGTATTATACTCCAGAGCTGCACTCACTATTCTGCTGGTGCAGTCACTGTGTACACACATTACTTATCCTGTACTGATCCTGAGTTACATCCTGTATTATACTCCAGAGCTGCACTCACTATTCTGCTGGTGCAGTCACTGTGTACATACATTACTTATCCTGTACTGATCCTGAGTCACATCCTGTATTATACTCCAGAGCTGCACTCATTCTGCTGGTGCAGTCACCGTGTACATACATTACTTATCCTGTACTGATTCTGAGTTACATCCTGTATTATACTCCAGAGCTGCACTCACTATTCTGCTGGTGCAGTTTTCTACCTCATGTGTAAGGTTCTCAGTGTTTTGCTCTTCTGTCCCTGGATAACCAGACACATATGGAAGGACCCCGCCCCCAGACACAGCAGAGGAGCGGCACTCACAGATGCTATGAAGGCTCTTTATTGTGAGGAGGTTACATTGAGGCTGGAGGCTCAGGGGTCGGACATGTCTTCCTGCAGAGCGGCCTCCAGTTGGCTCAGCTTGTGCTGCAGTAACAGTTCATAGTTGACATTCTTCTCGGCGCTGGCTGCGGTGTACCTCCGGGTGCGGCCCACGGCCTTGCCCTTCTTCTTCCGCTTGCGGGGAGCAGCGCCCATATCCTTGAAGATCATGATCCGCCGCAGAGGCCGCTGGCTGGTAAGGATCAGGGCGCCATCCTTCGTTATGGGTTCCTCAAATATAGTTTCAAATTTTCTGTAGGATTAAATAAGGGTAAAGCTCCTGCCATCATGTTACCGCCCCAACCCTAGGGCGCCGTCAGCCACCCGCTCCTGACCTTTTCTCTGTAGGAGTGTGGTAGTTCTTATTGGTGTAGATCTCCTCAAGACTGAAATCTTCCTTCTGCAACCTAAACAAAGAGAAACTGAGTCACACAGCGAAGCTTTACCGGACAACCCCCCATGACGACACCACCACAAAAAACTGGATGATCACTGGACACATCAGAGCCGAGGGAGCAGCCTGCAGCATCCACACTGTATAGAAGAGGGAGCAGCCTGCAGCATCCTATACCAGACCATCATCATCACTGTATAGAAGAGGAGGGAGCAGCCTGCAGCATCCAATACCAGACCATCATCATCACTGTATAGAAGAGGAGGGAGCAGCCTGCAGCATCCAATACCAGACCATCATCATCACTGTATAGAAGAGGAGGGAGCAGCCTGCAGCATCCTATACCAGACCATCATCATCACTGTATAGAAGAGGAGGGAGCAGCCTGCAGCATCCAATACCAGACCATCATCATCACTGTATAGAAGAGGAGGGAGCAGCCTGCAGCATCCAATACCAGACCATCATCATCACTGTATAGAAGAGGAGGGAGCAGCCTGCAGCATCCTATACCAGACCATCATCATCACTGTATAGAAGAGGAGGGAGCAGCCTGCAGCATCCTATACCAGACCATCATCATCAGTGTATAGAAGAGGAGGGAGCAGCCTGCAGCATCCTATACCAGACCATCATCATCACTGTATAGAAGAGGAGGGAGCAGCCTGCAGCATCCAATACCAGACCATCATCATCACTGTATAGAAGAGGAGGGAGCAGCCTGCAGCATCCAATACCAGACCATCATCATCACTGTATAGAAGAGGAGGGAGCAGCCTGCAGCATCCTATACCAGACCATCATCATCACTGTATAGAAGAGGAGGGAGCAGCCTGCAGCATCCAATACCAGACCATCATCATCACTGTATAGAAGAGGAGGGAGCAGCCTGCAGCATCCTATACCAGACCATCATCATCACTGCATAGAAGAGGAAGGGAGCAGCCTGCAGCATCCTATACCAGACCATCATCATCACTGTATAGAAGAGGAAGGGAGCAGCCTGCAGCATCCTATACCAGACCATCATCATCACTGTATAGAAGAGGAGGGAGCAGCCTGCAGCATCCAATACCAGACCATCATCATCACTGTATAGAAGAGGAAGGGAGCAGCCTGCAGCATCCTATACCAGACCATCATCATCACTGTATAGAAGAGGAGGGAGCAGCCTGCAGCATCCTATACCAGACCATCATCATCACTGTATAGAAGAGGAGGGAGCAGCCTGCAGCATCCTATACCAGACCATCATCATCAGTGTATAGAAGAGGAGGGAGCAGCCTGCAGCATCCACACTGTATAGAAGAGGGAGCAGCCTGCAGCATCCTATACCAGACCATCATCATCACTGTATAGAAGAGGAGGGAGCAGCCTGCAGCATCCAATACAAGACCATCATCATCGTATCCAAGAGGAGGGAGCAGCCTGCAGCATCCAATACCAGACCATCATCATCAGTGTATAGAAGAGGAGGGAGCAGCCTGCAGCATCCACACTGTATAGAAGAGGGAGCAGCCTGCAGCATCCTATACCAGACCACCGTCATCACTGAATAGATGAGGAAGGGAGCAGCCTGCAGCATCCTATACCAGACCATCATCATCACTGTATAGAAGAGGAGGGAGCAGCCTGCAGCATCCTATACCAGACCATCATCATCACTGTAAAGAAGAGGAGGGAGCAGCCTGCAGCATCCTATACCAGACCATCATCATCACTGTATAGAAGAGGAGGGAGCAGCCTGCAGCATCCTATACCAGACCACCATCATCACTGTATAGAAGAGGAGGGAGCAGCCTGCAGCATCCTATACCAGACTATCATCATCACTGTATAGAAGAGGAGGGAGCAGCCTGCAGCATCCTATACCAGACCATCATCATCACTGTATAGAAGAGGAGGGAGCAGCCTGCAGCATCCTATACCAGACTATCATCATCACTGTATAGAAGAGGAGGGAGCAGCCTGCAGCATCCTATACCAGACTATCATCATTGTGGAGAAGGAGGGAGCAACCTTCCACGAACAGGAAACCCGTGGATTCGGCGACGCCCCCTCTTACCGGACACGTTTGGGGAGGCCGAGGGGCGTCAGCTTCCCTTCCTGACGTAACGCCCTCTTCCTGATCCGGATGCTGGACACTTTATTCTCTTTGGAAGAGGAAAGGTTTTCTGAAATCTGGAAAAGGTAATGGAGAGTAAAGCGGAGGGCGAAGATCTCCTCCTCGGCCACCACCCGTCCAACCTCTCACCTTGAAGGCAGAACTTGGCAGAGACTCCTTGGGTGCCTGGTCCTGAAGGCCACTGAAGCCAGGCTCGCCATCCTTGTCCATGGCAAGGCTGGAGGGAGACCCCTCGCTGTGGATGGAAAGACAGCAGAGGGGACTGAGATGGAGGAGAACAAACTAGGGGCCCTCATATGCCAGGTGGTACACCCAACACCCCCTAATCTAGCGCTGCACCCTCCCTCCTTCCTGGGCTGCAGCCAGCTATGGGCCTCATCGGTCCTGTGCTGTGAGGATAAGGAGGCTCCACTACATTAATACGCCCCCAGGGTGCACTGCGCAGACTCTAGTACTTAGCTAGGACACCACAAAACTGCCGACAGATCCCTTTAATCACTACTCATGGTGTGCCGATGAGCTGCCATGAGTCGAATTTGCAACATGCAAATTCTGCCCTGATCCTCCCGAGATCACATGCATCGCTGTGTTGCATACTCGGCGCCTGCGCAGCGATGTGGCTTGTGAACAATGTGCAGTTAGTAGCTCAGGACACTTCCCGCTGTCCTCAGGTGAGCAGTGTCGGGAATCAAAGATTACGGCTGGACTACCGACTGCAGCGAGCATCAGTCAGAGAAGCTGTGCACTCAGCGCTTGTCACTTTAAATAAGAAAAATAATTTGAACCACCCCTTTAAGAGGCAGACCAGTCAGGAGCTCCTGGCGGTTTGGAGGGCAGCTGACCGCTTCCCTTTCATCTACAGCGAGGGGACACCAGGCAGGACACCACCCTCGTCACTTACCTGTTTGGAGGCTGGTACGGCGACTGCCGAAGAACAGACGGATGATTCTCCTTTCGAAGGCAGGACAAGGAGAAAGAAATGGAGGAGAAGCTGAGGCCGTCCTCCATCGAGCCCAGGCTGTGCCGTCTCCTCTTGCAGGGCTCGGAGAGATGCTCCACGGTGTCGAGGCTGAGCCTCCGCTTGTGCTGTGTGAGGGGCAGTAATGGACAGGACAGGTAGCGCTGGAGGGGTGGACGGCACAAGATGGACGGGGATTGGGACTCCTCACTCTGCAGCCTATGGTTTGGAGGCGTTCTCTGCGCCTTCTCCTCTGTGGTGCCATCTCCATGCAGCAGTTCAGGAGAGACATCAGTAAGGCCACACCCGTCTACATCAAGGCGTACAGGGGACAGGGTAGAGGGGTGCCCGCTGCCCCTGGACACCCCACCCGAACATTCCTGCAGATCTGCTTTCCCAGGACGATCACTCTCAGAGTTCTGGGGGCGCCGTCGACTCTTCACTGGGGTGAGAAAGATTTCAGCAAAACTCTCTAACTTGGAACGCACACTGTTAAAGAGCGGGACCAAACCCCATCCGGGCTCTTCCTTCAGAGCGGGCTGGCAAGTGGGGATCGTGTGCTCCTCCGCGGCTGGCGAGCTGCTGACACCTGGGGCATGGAAGAAGAGTTTAATGGTAGGCAGAGCGGGCAGGGAAACAGAAAGGCAGGTCGCAACGGGCTCTTACCCAGATCTTTACAAGTGCTGGCAGGGCTGGTGCCGTCGCTGGCACACCACCCATCGGACCTTACTGCCCTGTAACGCAAGAGTGCATGTTGTTAACAGAATCTTGAACATGGGCGGGGCTCGTTAGAGGGGGCGGGGCTCAGGCTGGCATAAATTATATCTTAAATCCACATGGAGCATGGACATTAAAGTGGAAACCTGCGGGAGCCGCGATAAGCCACGGCTCCCTCCACAACACGTATGACAGAATGTATGCATACCGCTCACATGGGGGCATCTGCACCTGAAGCTGCTCCACCTGCAAAACAAGAGGCATCAGCTTCAACAAGGAGGACGGGGGGCAGCGACTCCATAATGTACATGACATCATCCAGTCATCAGCAGACCCCCTAGGACAGAGACTCCATAATGTACATGACATCATCCAGTCATCAGCGGACCCCCTAGGACAGAGACTCCATAATGTACATGACATCATCCAGTCATCAACCACAGACCCCCTACGATAGAGGACGGACGGGGGGGAGGGGGGGGGGGGGGAGAGAGTCGCTCCATAATGTACATGACATGCTCCATAATGTACATGACATCATGCAGTAATAAGCGGCAGACCCCCTAGGACACCGGACGAGGGTGGGCAGAGAAGACTCCATAATGTACATGACCTCATCATCCAGTTATCAGCAGCGGACCCCCGAGGACATCTTGCCCTCTCCTGCCCAGCATTACCCCCATCTCTTCACTGGTCCATACCCATCGAGCTTACTAGTGTGGCCCATGAACACCATCTTCTCACCTCAGGGGCAATGTCCTTCAGCTCCACAGACAGAATCCTCCTCTTCTCTCTCTCCATGGGAGACGCCAGATGGAGGGCATGGGTCAACCCTTGGTGCTGCGGAGGGGTCTTCAAGGAACCACTGGGGGGGGGTGGACTGCAATGAGGGAGAGAAAAAGCGAGGGCCATGAATATCCTGCCCTGCATGGAGGTGCCCGCGGCCGCTCTGTTACATCGGGGTGTCACGCCCCCTATACAGAGGTCATCAGTGCACACCCCAATCAGATCACCTGCCACTTACTGCATTAATATCGGTCTGATCACCAGATGTGTTATCAGACCAATGAGGATGATGGGACTGACACAACGAGGAGGGGAGCGATCACTGTATGATGGGACTGACACAACGAGGAGGGGAGCGATCACTGTATGACGGGACTGACACAACGAGGAGGGGAGCGATCACTGTATGATGGGACTGACACAACGAGGAGGGGAGCGATCACTGTATGACGGGACTGACACAACGAGGAGGGGAGCGATCACTGTATGACGGGGCTGAGACCACGAGGAGGGGAGCGATCACTGTATGATGGGACTGACACAACGAGGAGGGGAGCGATCACTGTATGATGGGACTGACACAACGAGGAGGGGAGCGATCACTGTATGATGGGACTGACACAACGAGGAGGGGAGCGATCACTGTATGATGGGACTGACACAACGAGGAGGGGAGCGATCACTGTATGACGGGACTGACACAACGAGGAGGGGAGCGATCACTGTATGACGGGACTGACACAACGAGGAGGGGAGCGATCACTGTATGATGGGACTGACACAACGAGGAGGGGAGCGATCACTGTATGATGGGACTGACACAACGAGGAGGGGAGCGATCACTGTATGATGGGGCTGAGACCACGAGGAGGGGAGCGATCACTGTATGATGGGGCTGAGACCACGAGGAGGGGAGCGATCACTGTATGATGGGACTGACACAACGAGGAGGGGAGCGATCACTGTATGACGGGGCTGAGACCACGAGGAGGGGAGCGATCACTGTATGATGGGACTGACACAACGAGGAGGGGAGCGATCACTGTATGACGGGACTGACACAACGAGGAGGGGAGCGATCACTGTATGACGGGACTGACACAACGAGGAGGGGAGCGATCACTGTATGATGGGACTGACACAACGAGGAGGGGAGCGATCACTGTATGATGGGACTGACACAACAATGAGGGGTGTGATCACTGTATGATGGGACTGACACAACAATGAGGGGTGTGATCACTGCATGATGGGACTGACACAACGAGGAGGGGAGCGACCACTGTATGATGGGACTGACACAACGAGGAGGGGAGCGATCACTGTATGATGGGACTGACACAACGAGGAGGGGAGCGATCACTGTATGATGGGACTGACACAAGGAGGGGAGCGATCACTGTATGATGGGACTGACACAACAATGAAGGGTGTGATCACTGTATGATGGGACTGACACAACGAGGAGGGGTGTAATCACTGTATGACGGGGCTGAGACCACGAGGAGGGGAGCGATCACTGTATGATGGGACTGACAACAATGAGGGGTGTAATCACTGTATGATGGGACTGACACAACAATGAGGGGTGTGATCACTGCATGATGGGACTGACAACAATGAGGGGTGTGATCACTGCATGATGGGACTGACAACAATGAGGGGTGTAATCACTGCATGATGGGACTGACACAACAATGAGGGGTGTGATCACTGTATGATGGGACTGACACAACAATGAGGGGTGTGATCACTGTATGATGGGACTGACACCATGATGAGTGACTGTCCACGCCAGAGGTCCTCATCCACCATGGTCACCCAGAGGGGCACATACAGGGGGTACACAGGCTCTGTCATAGTCCCCGCCACAGGTCCTTATCCACTGGGGTCACCCAGATTGGCAGATACAGGGGGTACACACGCTCACTGACTGTCACCACCACAGGTCCTCATCCACCGGGGTCACCCAGAGGGGCAGATACAGGGGGTACACCCGCTCAGTCATAGTCCCCGCCACAGGTCCTCATCCACCGGGGTCACCCAGAGGGGCAGATACAGGGGGCACACCGGCTCATAGTCCCAGCCACAGGTCCTCATCCACCGGGGTCACCCAGAGGGGCAGATACAGGGGGTACACCCGCTCAGTCATAGTCACCACCACAGGTCCTCATCCACCGGGGTCACCCAGAGGGGCAGATACAGGGGGTACACCCGCTCAGTCATAGTCCCCGCCACAGGTCCTCATCCACCGGGGTCACCCAGAGGGGCAGATACAGGGGGTACACCCGCTCAGTCATAGTCCCCGCCACAGGTCCTCATCCACCGGGGTCACCCAGAGGGGCAGATACAGGGGGTACACCCGCTCAGTCATAGTCCCCGCCACAGGTCCTCATCCACCGGGGTCACCCAGAGGGGCAGATACAGGGGGTACACCCGCTCAGTCATAGTCCCCGCCACAGGTCCTCATCCACCGGGGTCACCCAGAGGGGCAGATACAGGGGGTACACCCGCTCAGTCATAGTCCCCGCCACAGGTCCTCATCCACCGGGGTCACCCAGAGGGGCAGATACAGGGGGTACACCCGCTCAGTCATAGTCCCCGCCACAGGTCCTCATCCACCGGGGTCACCCAGAGGGGCAGATACAGGGGGTACACCCGCTCAGTCATAGTCCCCGCCACAGGTCCTCATCCACCGGGGTCACCCAGAGGGGCAGATACAGGGGGTACACCCGCTCAGTGATAGTCCCCGCCACAGGTCCTCATCCACCGGGGTCACCCAGAGGGGCAGATACAGGGGGTACACCCGCTCACTGACTGTCACCGCCAGAGGTCCTCATCCACCGGGGTCACCCAGAGGGGCAGATACAGGGGGTACACCCGCTCACTGACTGTCCCCGCTACAGGTCCTCATCCACCAGGGTCACCCAGAGGGGCAGATACAGGGGGTACACCAGCTCATAGTCCCAGCCACAGGTCCTCATCCACCGGGGTCACCCAGAGGGGCAGATACAGGGGGCACACCCGCTCAGTCATAGTCCCCGCTACAGGTCCTCATCCACCGGGGTCACCCAGAGGGGCAAATACAGGGGGCACACCCGCTCAGTCATAGTCCCCGCTACAGGTCCTCATCCACCGGGGTCACCCAGAGGGGCAGATACAGGGGGCACACCCGCTCAGTCATAGTCCCCGCTACAGGTCCTCATCCACCGGGGTCACCCAGAGGGGCAGATACAGGGGGTACACCCGCTCAGTCATAGTCCCCCGCTACAGGTCCTCATCCACCGGGGTCACCCAGAGGGGCAGATACAGGGGGTACACCCGCTCAGTCATAGTCCCCGCTACAGGTCCTCATCCACCGGGGTCACCCAGAGGGGCAGATACAGGGGGTACACCCGCTCACTGACTCTCCCCGCCACAGGTCCTCATCCACCGGGGTCACCCAGAGGGGCAGATACAGGGGGCACACCCGCTCACTGACTGTCACCGCCATAGGTCCTCATCCACCGGGGTCACCCAGAGGGGCAGATACAGGGGGCACACCCGCTCAGTCATAGTCCCCGCTACAGGTCCTCATCCACCGGGGTCACCCAGAGGGGCAGATACAGGGGGCACACCCGCTCAGTCATAGTCCCCGCTACAGGTCCTCATCCACCGGGGTCACCCAGAGGGGCAGATACAGGGGGCACACCCGCTCACTGACTGTCACCGCCATAGGTCCTCATCCACCGGGGTCACCCAGAGGGGCAGATACAGGGGGCACACCCGCTCAGTCATAGTCCCCGCTACAGGTCCTCATCCACCGGGGTCACCCACAGGGGCAGATACAGGGGGCACACACGCTCACTGACTGTCACCACCACAGGTCCTCATCCACCGGGGCAGATACAGGGGGCACACCCGCTCAGTCATAGTCCCCGCTACAGGTCCTCATCCACCGGGGTCACCCAGAGGGGCAGATACAGGGGGCACACCCGCTCAGTCAGTCCCCGCTACAGGTCCTCATCCACCGGGGTCACCCACAGGGGCAGATACAGGGGGCACACCGGCTCATAGTCCCAGCCACAGGTCCTCATCCACCGGGGTCACCCACAGGGGCAGATACAGGGGGCACACCCGCTCAGTCACTGTCCCCACCACAGGTCCTCATCCACCGGGGTCACCCACAGGGGCAGATACAGGGGGCACACCCGCTCAGTCACTGTCCCCACCACAGGTCCTCATCCACCGGGGTCACCCACAGGGGCAGATACAGGGGGCACACACGCTCACTGACTGTCACCACCACAGGTCCTCATCCACCGGGGTCACCCAGAGGGGCAGATACAGGGGGTACACCCGCTCACTGACTCTCCCCGCTACAGGTCCTCATCCACCGGGGTCACCCACAGGGGCAGATACAGGGGGTACACCCGCTCAGTCATAGTCCCCGCCACAGGTCCCTGGCCTGTAGCCCCACCCCTGCCCGGGCGTCCGCTGGTCTCCCCGGCTGGCGCTCAGATAGAGGACTCCTCCGCTTCTGCCCCTAATGTTTACAGCGCTGAGCAGCTAGGGTGGGCGGGGCTCAGCCGGACTTAATCCCGGTAGCAAACGCTGCAACCTAAAGATGTACCGGTATATGAGGTGCCGCTTCCTCCGGTAATGACGTGTATTCTCATCTCGTGACGTCATTGCAGAACCTGAGCCGCCGACGTCTCAGTTCAGGGGAGCTCAGCATCCCCTATAACCACTTCCGCTATACGCCCCGCCTTTTCCGGTTGACCGTCACGAAACGCTGTGCGTGGTTTCTGCGGTTACACACCACGTGACTTCAGCACGTTAGCGCCACGTCACTTTCTGCTCTTTAAAGCGGACTGGACCAATAGGGAACTCTAGTTCAGGTCACGTGTTAGCTTAACCCTATGACTGCTGCTGTGAACCTGACGGTGGAGACTGAAGTGAGAGACCGTGAGTTCAGAGCAGTGGCGGATCCGGAGCCTGGTCTGGGGGGGGGCACTTCCGGATTATTTCTGTCTACACAGTGTAGCGGTATAATGTGGGGCACAGTGTAGCGGTATACTGTATATTGTGGGGCACAGTGTAGCGGTATACTGTATATTGTGGGGCACAGTGTAGAGGTATACTGTATATTGTGTGGCACAGTGTAGAGGTATACTGTATATTGTGTGGCACAGTGTAGAGGTATACTGTATATTGTGTGGCACAGTGTAGAGGTATACTGTATATTGTGTGGCACAGTGTAGAGGTATACTGTATATTGTGTGGCACAGTGTAGAGGTATACTGTATATTGTGTGGCACAGTGTAGAGGTATACTGTATATTGTGTGGCACAGTGTAGAGGTATACTGTATATTGTGTGGCACAGTGTAGAGGTATACTGTATATTGTGTGGCACAGTGTAGAGGTATACTGTATATTGTGGGGCACAGTGTAGAGGTATACTGTATATTGTGGGGCACAGTGTAGCGGTATACTGTATATTGTGGGGCACAGTGTAGAGGTATACTGTATATTGTGGGGCACAGTGTAGAGGTATACTGTATATTGTGGGGCACAGTGTAGAGGTATACTGTATATTGTGTGGCACAGTGTAGAGGTATACGATATATTGTGGGGCACAGTGTAGAGGTATACTGTATATTGTGTGGCACAGTGTAGAGGTATACTGTATATTGTGTGGCAACAGTGTAGAGGTATACTGTATATTGTGGGGCACAGTGTAGAGGTATACTGTATATGGTGGGGCACAGTGTAGAGGTATACTGTATATTGTGGGGCACAGTGTAGAGGTATACTGTATATTGTGGGTCACAGTGTAGAGGTATACTGTATATTGTGGGGCACAGTGTAGAGGTATACTGTATATTGTGGGGCACAGTGTAGAGGTATACTGTATATTGTGTGGCACAGTGTAGAGGTATACTGTATATTGTGGGGCACAGTGTAGAGGTATACTGTATATTGTGGGGCACAGTGTAGAGGTATACTGTATATTGGTGGGCACAGTGTAGAGGTATACTGTAATATTGTGGGGCACAGTGTAGAGGTATACTGTTATTGTGGGGCACAGTGTAGAGGTTACTGTATATTGTGGGGCACAGTGTAGAGGTATACTGTATATTGTGGGGCACAGTGTAGAGGTATACTGTATATGTGTGGGCACAGTGTAGAGGTATACTGTATATTGTGGGGCACAGTGTAGCGGTATACTGTATATTGTGGGGCACAGTGTAGAGGTATACTGTATATTGGGGGGCACAGTGTAGAGGTATACTGTATATTGTGGGGCACAGTGTAGAGGTATACTGTATATTGTGGGGCACAGTGTAGAGGTATACTGTATATTGTGTGGCACAGTTTAGAGGTATACTGTATATTGTGGGGCACAGTGTAGAGGTATACTGTATATTGTGGGGCACAGTGTAGAGGTATACTGTATATTGTGGGGCACAGTGTAGAGGTATACTGTATATTGTGGGGCACAGTGTAGAGGTATACTGTATATTGTGGGCACAGTGTAGAGGTATACTGTATATTGTGGGGCACGTGTAGAGGTATACTGTATATTGTGGGGCACAGTGTAGAGGTATACTGTATATTGTGGGGGCACAGTGTAGAGGTATACTGTATATTGTGGGGCACAGTGTAGCGGTATACTGTATATTAGTGGGGCACAGTGTAGAGGTATACTGTATATTGTGGGGCACAGTGTAGAGGTATACTGTATATTTGTGGGCACAGTGTAGAGTACTGTATATGTGGGCACAGTGTAGAGGTATACTGTATATTGTGGGGCACAGTGTAGAGGTATACTGTATATTGTGTGGCACAGTGTAGCGGTATACTGTATATTGTGGGCACAGTGTAGAGGTATACTGTATATTGCTGGGGCACAGTGTAGAGGTATACTGTATATTGGGGGCACAGTGTAGAGGTATACTGTATATTGTGGGGCACAGTGTAGAGGTATACTGTATATTGCGGGGCACAGTGTAGCGGTATACTGTATATTGCGGGGCACAGTGTAGAGGTATACTGTATATTGCGGGGCACAGTGTAGAGGTATACTGTATATTGCGGGGCACAGTGTAGAGGTATACTGTATATTGCGGGGCACAGTGTAGAGGTATACTGTATATTGCGGGGCACAGTGTAGAGGTATACTGTATATTGCGGGGCACAGTGTAGAGGTATACTGTATATTGCGGGGCACAGTGTAGAGGTATACTGTATATTGCGGGGCACAGTGTAGAGGTATACTGTATATTGCGGGGCACAGTGTAGAGGTATACTGTATATTGCGGGGCACAGTGTAGAGGTATACTGTATATTGCGGGGCACAGTGTAGAGGTATACTGTATATTGCGGGGCACAGTGTAGAGGTATACTGTATATTGCGGGGCACAGTGTAGAGGTATACTGTATATTGCGGGGCACAGTGTAGAGGTATACTGTATATTGCGGGGCACAGTGTAGAGGTATACTGTATATTGCGGGCACAGTGTAGAGGTATACTGTATATTGCGGGGCACAGTGTAGAGGTATACTGTATATTGCGGGGCACAGTGTAGAGTATACTGTATATTGCGGGGGCACAGTGTAGAGGTATACTGTATATTGCGGGGCACAGTGTAGAGGTATACTGTATATTGCGGGGCACAGTGTAGAGGTATACTGTATATTGCGGGGCACAGTGTAGAGGTATACTGTATATTGCGGGGCACAGTGTAGAGGTATACTGTATATTGCGGGGCACAGTGTAGAGGTATACTGTATATTGCGGGGCACAGTGTAGAGGTATACTGTATATTGCGGGGCACAGTGTAGAGGTATACTGTATATTGCGGGGCACAGTGTAGAGGTATACTGTATATTGCGGGGCACAGTGTAGAGGTATACTGTATATTGCTGGGGCACAGTGTAGAGGTATACTGTATATTGCTGGGGCACAGTGTAGAGGTATACTGTATATTGCGGGGCACAGTGTAGAGGTATACTGTATATTGTGGGGCACAGTGTAGAGGTATACTGTATATTGTGGGGCACAGTGTAGAGGTATACTGTATATTGTGGGGCACAGTGTAGAGGTATACTGTATATTGTGGGGCACAGTGTAGAGGTATACTGTATATTGTGGGGCACAGTGTAGAGGTATACTGTATATTGTGGGGCACAGTGTAGAGGTATACTGTATATTGTGGGGCACAGTGTAGAGGTATACTGTATATTGTGGGGCACAGTGTAGAGGTATACTGTATATTGTGGGGCACAGTGTAGAGGTATACTGTATATTGTGGGGCACAGTGTAGAGGTATACTGTATATTGTGGGGCACAGTGTAGAGGTATACTGTATATTGTGGGGCACAGTGTAGAGGTATACTGTATATTGTGGGGCACAGTGTAGAGGTATACTGTATATTGTGGGGCACAGTGTAGAGGTATACTGTATATTGTGGGGCACAGTGTAGAGGTATACTGTATATTGTGGGGCACAGTGTAGAGGTATACTGTATATTGTGGGGCACAGTGTAGAGGTATACTGTATATTGTGGGGCACAGTGTAGAGGTATACTGTATATTGTGGGGCACAGTGTAGAGGTATACTGTATATGTGGGGCACAGTGTAGAGGTATACTGTATATGTGGGGCACAGTGTAGAGGTATACTGTATATGGGGCACAGTGTAGAGGTATACTGTGGGGCACAGTGTAGAGGTATACTGTATACTGTGGGGCACAGTGTAGAGGTATACTGTATACTGTGGGGCACAGTGTAGAGGTATACTGTATATTGTGGGGCACAGTGTAGAGGTATACTGTATATTGTGTGGAACAATGTAGGCTATATGTGTATAACATAAACATACTCCACATGAACACTTACAGTTACTTGGCCCTTGGGGGTCTCGGACGCCACTTCCACACTTGGCCGGGGGCTCGGACGCCACTTCCACACTTGGCCGGGGGCTCGGACGGCACTTCCACACTTGGCCCTTGGGGGTCTCGGACGCCACTTCCACACTTGGCCGGGGGCTCGGACGCCACTTCCACACTTGGCCGGGGTCTCGGACGCCACTTCCACACTTGGCCGGGGGCTCGGACGCCACTTCCACACTTTGGCCGGGGGCTCGGACGCCACTTCCACACTTTGGCCGGGGGCTCGGACGCCACTTCCACACTTGGCCGGGGGCTCGGACGCCACTTCCACACTTTGGCCGGGGGCTCGGACGCCACTTCCACACTTTGGCCGGGGGCTCGGACGCCACTTCCACACTTTGGCCGGGGGCTCGGACGCCACTTCCACACTTTGGCCGGGGGCTCGGACGCCACTTCCACACTTTGGCCGGGGGCTCGGACGCCACTTCCACACTTTGGCCGGGGGCTCGGACGCCACTTCCACACTTTGGCCGGGGGCTCGGACGCCACTTCCACACTTTGGCCGGGGGCTCGGCGGAGCTGATGTTGTGTTTTATCCTAATGAGAAAGATTTCATAATAAGGATTTGGAGAAGGGGCAGAGGGATAGCGGAGCAGGGAGAGGCCGGTGCTGCTACTATGGGGTCATACCATGGGGGGTAATAAAGGTCACCATAAGGCCCCCAGTAGTAATAATTCTCCTTATATTAGACAGTGCAAAAAATAACCCCTTGTAATGCCCCCAGTTGAGCTAATGTCCCCATAGTGCCCCCATAATGTTAGTATAAAATATCCCTATATAGTGCTCCTCTCCCCCCTTGCTTCTAGTGCCCCCCATAATGTACCAGTATATAATGCCCCAGTAGATGCCCTCAGTGTTCCCCATAATTTGCAAGTATAAAATACCCCTTCTTAGTGTCCCCCTTCCCCATAGTACCCACCATAATGTGTCCCAGTATAAAATTGTACTGTACAGAGCCCCCCATATAAAACACCCCTATTTGTGACCTCAGTAGATTCCCCTATAGTGCCCCCAATAATGTGCCAGTAATAACAGCCCCCCCAATAATGTGCCAGTAATAACAGCCCCCCCATCAATGTGCCAGTAATGACAGCCCCCCAAAAATGTGCCAGTAATGACAGCCCCCCAAAAATGTGCCAGTAATGACAGCCCCCCAAAAATGTGCCAGTAATGACAGCCCCCCAAAAATGTGCCAGTAATGACAGCCCCCCAAAAATGTGCCAGTAATGACAGCCCCCCCAATAGTGTGCCAGTAATAACAGCCCCCCAATAGTGTGCCAGTAATGACAGCCCCCCATCAATGTGCCAGTAATGACAGCCTCCCATTATGCCAGTAATGACAGCCTCCCATTATGCCAGTAATGACAGCCTCCCATTATGTGCCAGTAATGACAGCCCCCCCAATAATGTGCCAGTAATGACAGCCCCCCAATAATGTGCCAGTAATGACAGCCCCCCAATAGTGTGCCAGTAATGACAGCCCCCCAATAGTGTGCCAGTAATGACAGCCCCCCAATAGTGTGCCAGTAATGACAGCCCCCAATAGTGTGCCAGTAATGACAGCCCCCCAATAGTGTGCCAGTAATGACAGCCCCCCAATAGTGTGCCAGTAATGACAGCCCCCCAATAGTGTGCCAGTAATGACAGCCCCCCAATAGTGTGCCAGTAATGACAGCCCCCCAATAGTGTGCCAGTAATGACAGCCGCCCCATTATGTTCCAGTAAAAGTATTGTATATATAAACAACAAAAAAATAAACACACTTACCTCCTTGGCAGCGATGCAATGCAGCCTCTTCCGACCTGTGTCCCTCGCTGTACGGCTCAGGCGGCGCGATGACGTCGTGCCGGCCTCTGATAGGCTGCAGGTACTAGGCTTGCAGCTTATCAGAGGAAAGGAAAGGGACACGCCTCTCCCTCCCCTGCCTGAGCACAGGCATCTGTATCGCTGCCCTGAGGACAGCGATACAGATGACTATGGAGATGAACGCTCCACAATGGAAGCGTTGATCTCCCTGTGCCCTGCTGCCGCCCCCCCCCCCCCCCCCACACACACTTCTGAGCAGCTCAGGGGGCAATTGCCCCGTTGCACACACCCCTCGGATCCGCCAGTGGTTCAGAGGAGACGCCAATGTACAGTAGGTGTCCCTCCTAAAACCCCAATACCACACGTGACTATTCTCATCCCTTATATATCACTGACATATTCCACAGCGCTGTACAGACATTCTCATCACTTATATATCACTGACATATTCCACAGCGCTGTACAGACATTCTCATCACTTATATATCACTGACATATTCCACAGCGCTGTACAGACATTCTCATCACTGACATATTCCACAGCGCTGTACTGACATTCCCATCACTTATATATCACTGACATATTCCACAGCGCTGTACAGACATTCTCATCACTTATATATCACTGACATATTCCACAGCGCTGTACAGACATTCTCACCACTTATATATCACTGACATATTCCACAGCGCTGTACAGACATTCTCATCACTTATATATCACTGACATATTCCACAGCGCTGTACAGACATTCTCATCACTTATATATCACTGACATATTCCACAGCGCTGTACAGACATTCTCATCACTGACATATTCCACAGCGCTGTACTGACATTCCCATCACTTATATATCACTGACATATTCCACAGCGCTGTACAGACATTCTCATCACTTATATATCACTGACATATTCCACAGCGCTGTACAGACATTCTCATCACTGACATATTCCACAGCGCTGTACTGACATTCCCATCACTTATATATCACTGACATATTCCACAGCGCTGTACAGACATTCTCATCACTTATATATCACTGACATATTCCACAGCGCTGTACAGACATTCTCATCACTGACATATTCCACAGCGCTGTACAGACATTCCCATCACTTATATATCACTGACATATTCCACAGCGCTGTACATACATTCTCATCCCTTATATATCACTGACATATTCCACAGCGCTGTACAGACATTCTCATCACTTATATATCACTGACATATTCCACAGCGCTGTACAGACATTCTCATCACTTATATATCACTGACATATTCCCCAGCGCTGTACAGACATTCTCATCACTTATATATCACTGACATAGTCCACAGCGCTGTACAGACATTCTCATCACTTATATATCACTGACATATTCCACAGCGCTGTACAGACACATCACTTATATATCACTGACATATTCCACATCGCTGTACAGACATTCTCATCTCCTATATATCACTGACATATTCCACAGCGCTGTACAGACATTCCCATCACTTATATATCACTGCCATATTCCACAGCGCTGTACAGACATTCTCATCACTTATATATCACTGACATATTCCACATCGCTGTACAGACATTCTCATCTCCTATATATCACTGACATATTCCACAGCGCTGTACAGACATTCTCATCTCTTATATATAACACTGACATATTCCACAGCGCTGTACAGACATTCTCATCCCTTATATATCAATGACAGCCCCCCGTTATGTGCCAGTAATGACAGCCCCCCGTTATGTGCCAGTAATGACAGCCCCCGGTTATGTGCCAGTAATGACAGCCGCCCCATTATGTTCCAGTAAAAGTATTGTATATATAAACAACAAAAAAATAAACACACTTACCTCCTTGGCAGCGATGCAATGCAGCCTCTTCCGACCTGTGTCCCTCGCTGTACGGCTCAGGCGGCGCGATGACGTCGTGCCGGCCTCTGATAGGCTGCAGGTACTAGGCTTGCAGCTTATCAGAGGAAAGGAAAGGGACACGCCTCTCCCTCCCCTGCCTGAGCACAGGCATCTGTATCGCTGCCCTGAGGACAGCGATACAGATGACTATGGAGATGAACGCTCCACAATGGAAGCGTTGATCTCCCTGTGCCCTGCTGCCGCCTTATACATCACTGACATATTCCACAGCGCTGTACAGACATTCTCATCACTGACATATTCCACAGCGCTGTACAGACATTCCCATCACTTATATATCACTGACATATTCCACAGCTCTGTACAGACATTCTCATCACTTATATATCACTGACATATTCCACAGCGCTGTACAGACATTCTCATCACTTATATATATATCACTGACATATTCCACAGCGCTGTACAGACATTCCCATCACTTATATATCACTGACATATTCCACAGCTCTGTACAGACATTCTCATCACTTATATATCACTGACATATTCCACAGCGCTGTACAGACATTCTCATCTCTTATATATCACTGACATATTCCACAGCGCTGTACAGACATTCTCATCACTTATATATCACTGACATATTCCACAGCCCTGTACAGACATTCTCATCCCTTATATATATCACAGACATATTCCACAGCTCTGTACAGACATTCTCATCACTTATATATCACTGACATAGTCCACAGCTCTGTACAGACATTCTCATCACATATATCACAGACATATTCCACAGCGCTGTACAGACATTCTCATCCCTTATATATATCACAGACATATTCCACAGCGCTGTACAGACATTCTCATCACTTATATATCACTGACCTAGTCCACAGCGCTTTACAGACATTCTCATCACTGACATATTCCACAGCTCTGTACAGACATTCTCATCACTTATATATCACTGACATATTCCACATTGCTGTACAGACATTCTCATCACTGACATATTCCACAGCTCTGTACAGACATTCTCATCACTTATATATCACTGACATATTCCACAGCGCTGTACAGACATTCTCATCACTTATATATCACTGACATATTCCACATTGTCTGTACAGCATTCTCATCACTGACATATTCCACAGCGCTGTACAGACATTCTCATCCCTTATATATCACTGACATATTCCACAGCGCTGTACAGACATTCTCATCACTTATATATCACTGACATATTCCACAGCGCTGTACAGACATTCTCATCACTTATATATCACTGACATATTCCACAGCTCTGTACAGACATTCCCATCACTTATATATCACTGACATATTCCACAGCGCTGTACAGACATTCTCATCACTGACATATTCCACAGCGCTGTACAGACATTCTCATCACTTGTATATCACTGACATATTCCACATCGCTGTACAGACATTCTCATCTCTTATATATCACTGACATATTCCACAGCGCTGTACAGACATTCTCATCACATATATCACTGACATATTCCACAGCGCTGTACAGACATTCCCATCACTTATATATCACTGACATATTCCACAGCGCTGTACAGACATTCTCATCACTGACATATTCCACAGCGCTGTACAGACATTCTCATCACTTGTATATCACTGACATATTCCACATCGCTGTACAGACATTCTCATCTCTTATATATCACTGACATATTCCACAGCGCTGTACAGACATTCTCATCACATATATCACTGACATATTCCACAGCGCTGTACAGACATTCTCATCACTTATATATCACTGACATATTCCACAGCACTGTACAGACATTCTCATCCCTCATATATCACTGACATATTCCACATCGCTGTACAGACATTCTCATCCCTTATATATATCACTGACATATTCCACAGCGCTGTACAGACATTCTCATCACTTATATATATATCACTGACATATTCCACATTGCTGTACAGACATTCTCATCACTTATATATCGCTGACATATTCCACAGCGCTGTACAGACATTCCCATCACTTACATATTCCACAGCACTGTACATTCTCATCTCTTATATATCACTGACATATATTCCACAGCGCTGTACAGACATTCTCATCACTGATATATCACTGACATATTCCACAGCTCTGTACAGACATTCTCATCACTTATATATATATCACTGACATATTCCACAGCGCTGTACAGACATTCTCATCACTTATATATCACTGACATATTCCACAGCGCTGTACAGACATTCTCATCTCTTATATATCACTGACATATTCCACAGCGCTGTACAGACATTCTCATCACTTATATATATATCACTGACATATTCCACATTGCTGTACAGACATTCTCATCACTTATATATCGCTGACATATTCCACAGCGCTGTACAGACATTCTCATCCCTTATATATCACTGACCTATTCCACAGCGCTGTACAGACATTCTCATCACTGATATATCACTGACATATTCCACAGCGCTTTACTGACATTCCCATCACTTATATATCACTGACATATTCCACAGCGCTGTACAGACATTCTCATCACTGACATATTCCACAGCGCTGTACAGACATTCTCATCACTGACATATTCCACAGCGCTGTACAGACATTCTCATCACTTATATATCACTGACATATTCCACAGCGCTGTACAGACATTCTCATCCCTTATATATATCACTGACATATTCCACAGCGCTGTACAGACATTCTCATCACTTATATATATATATATCACTGACATATTCCACATTGCTGTACAGACATTCTCATCACTTATATATCGCTGACATATTCCACAGCGCTGTACAGACATTCTCATCCCTTATATATCGCTGACATATTCCACAGCGCTGTACAGACATTCTCATCCCTTATATATCACTGACATATTCCACAGCGCTGTACAGACATTCTCATCACTGATATATCACTGACATATTCCACAGCGCTGTACAGACATTCTCATCACTGATATATCACTGACATATTCCACAGCTCTGTACAGACATTCTCATCACTTATATATATATCACTGACATATTCCACATTGCTGTACAGACATTCTCATCCCTTATACATCACTGACTGCAAGGGTTCACATACTTTTACCACTCACAATTGTGATATTGGATTAATACAGAAATATAGAAAATTCTGAAGGGTTGACAAACTTTCAGGTGCCACACCAAGCTCCTCCATTGCCTGGCCGTGGCTCGTATAGACATGTGGGGGGTGGCCAGTCAGACACCAGCGCTCCAGCAGCTGGACACGATGCAAGTGTGAAGGGTCATAACTTTTACCACTCTTCTCGATGCAGGCCGTGATGTCATCTGAGGATGCGGTTATGGTGTGCACAGAGCGTTATGGATCAGGCGACGTTCTCAAGTACATAAAATGTGATGACGGGACTGTGTGCTGCCAGAGGGCGCACCAAGCCCACAAATACCGCCCACTGAGGGACTGCTTCACGGTGAGTCAATAGTCCTGTCTCTGCAGCTCTTTGCTCCAGGGCCACTCATCACCTCAGGGGGCAGCTTTGATACATAGGATGTTATTGTCTCCTTCTACCAGAGTTTTGTGCTCCACAGCCATGAGCACCCGGGTGCACTCTGCATGGACCTGCTGCATTCTAGAATGACCTCTTCAGAGTGCTGCTCACACTGTATAGGCGCTCCGTCACTTGACCATTATTTTCTTACAGAGTCTGTTCCTCCCTCATGGTTTTCCTGACAGCGTCAGTGAAGATTACTTGGAATACCAGCTCTGGGACACACTGCAGGTGACGGATAATGCCTGGGAGTTGCGTCTGCGGGTGACTGATGACGCCTGTGTGTTGTGACTGATGACGTCTGGTTGGTGCGACTGATGATGTCTGGGAGTTGCATCTACGAGTGACTGACGTCTGGTTGGTGAGACTGATGACCCATGGGTGTTGCATCTGCGAGTGACTGACGTCTGGGAGTTGTGACTGATGATGTCTGGGTGTTGCGTCTGCCGGACAACCGATGACATCTGGGTGTTGCGACTGATGACATCTGGGTGTTGCGACTGCCGGGTAACCTATGACTTCTGGTTGTTGCGTCTTCTGGTGACTGATGACATCTGGGTGTTGCGTCTGCCCACGACTGATGACGTCTGGGTGTTGCGCCTGCTGGGTGACTGATGACGTCTGGTTGCAGCGACTGATGACGTCTGGGTGTTGTGTCTGCCCACGACTGATGACGTCTGGGTTTTGCGAGTGACTGATGACTCGACACCCAGTTTGTAGTGGACTGATAGCGTGTGGATGTTGTGTCTGCCGGTGACTGATGATGTCTGGGAGTTGTGAATGATTATGTTTGGGTGCTGTGTTTGTAGTGGACTGATAGCGTCTGGGTGTTGCGTCTGCCCACGACTGATGACCCGACACCCAGTTTGTAGTGGACTGATAGCGTCTTGATGTTGCGTCTGCTGGTGACTGACGTCTGGGTGTTGGGTCTGCCCGGGGACTGACGTCTGGGTGTTGGGTCTGCTCGGCGACTGATGACGTCTGGGTGTTGGGTCTGCTCGGCGACTGATGACGTCTGGGTGTTGGGTCTGCCAGGTGACTGATGACCCGACACCCAGTTTGTAGTGGACTGATAGCGTCTTGATGTTGCGTCTGCTGGTGACTGACGTCTGGGTGTTGGGTCTGCTCGGCGACTGATGACGTCTGGGTGTTGGGTCTGCCCGGTGACTGACGTCTGGGTGTTGGGTCTGCTCGGCGACTGATGACGTCTGGGTGTTGGGTCTGCCCGGTGACTGACGTCTGGGTGTTGGGTCTGCTCGGCGACTGATGACGTCTGGGTGTTGGGTCTGCCCGGTGACTGACGTCTGGGTGTTGGGTCTGCACGGTGACTGATGACGTCTGGGTGTTGCGTCTGCGAGTAACTGATGACCCGACACCCAGTTTGTAGTGGACTGATAGCGTCTTGATGTTGCGTCTGCCGGTGACTGACGTCTGGGTGTTGGGTCTGCCCGGTGACTGACGTCTGGGTGTTTGGTCTGCCCGGTGACTGATGACGTCTGGGTGTTGGGTCTGCCCGGTGACTGATGACGTCTGGGTGTTGGGTCTGCCCGGTGACTGATGACGTCTGGGTGTTGGGTCTGCCCGGTGACTGATGACGTCTGGGTGTTGGGTCTGCCCGGTGACTGATGACGTCTGGGTGTTGGGTCTGCCCGGTGACTGATGACGTCTGGGTGTTGGGTCTGCCCGGTGACTGATGACGTCTGGGTGTTGGGTCTGCCCGGTGACTGATGACGTCTGGGTGTTGGGTCTGCCCGGTGACTGATGACGTCTGGGTGTTGGGTCTGCCCGGTGACTGATGACGTCTGGGTGTTGGGTCTGCCCGGTGACTGATGACGTCTGGGTGTTGTGTCTGCCCGGTGACTGATGACGTCTGGGTGTTGGGTCTGCCCGGTGACTGATGACGTCTGGGTGTTGGGTCTGCCCGGTGACTGATGACGTCTGGGTGTTGGGTCTGCCCGGTGACTGATGACGTCTGGGTGTTGGGTCTGCCCGGTGACTGACGACGTCTGGGTGTTGGGTCTGCACGGTGACTGACGTCTGGGTGTTGGGTCTGCACGGTGACTGATGACGTCTGGGTGTTGGGTCTGCACGGGGACTGACGTCTGGGTGTTGGGTCTGCTCGGCGACTGATGACGTCTGGGTGTTGGGTCTGCTCGGCGACTGATGACGTCTGGGTGTTGGGTCTGCCAGGTGACTGATGACCCGACACCCAGTTTGTAGTGGACTGATAGCGTCTTGATGTTGCGTCTGCTGGTGACTGACGTCTGGGTGTTGGGTCTGCTCGGCGACTGATGACGTCTGGGTGTTGGGTCTGCCCGGTGACTGACGTCTGGGTGTTGGGTCTGCTCGGCGACTGATGACGTCTGGGTGTTGGGTCTGCCCGGTGACTGACGTCTGGGTGTTGGGTCTGCTCGGCGACTGATGACGTCTGGGTGTTGGGTCTGCCCGGTGACTGACGTCTGGGTGTTGGGTCTGCACGGTGACTGATGACGTCTGGGTGTTGCGTCTGCGAGTAACTGATGACCCGACACCCAGTTTGTAGTGGACTGATAGCGTCTTGATGTTGCGTCTGCCGGTGACTGACGTCTGGGTGTTGGGTCTGCCCGGTGACTGACGTCTGGGTGTTGGGTCTGCCCGGTGACTGATGACGTCTGGGTGTTGGGTCTGCCCGGTGACTGATGACGTCTGGGTGTTGGGTCTGCCCGGTGACTGATGACGTCTGGGTGTTGGGTCTGCCCGGTGACTGATGACGTCTGGGTGTTGGGTCTGCCCGGTGACTGATGACGTCTGGGTGTTGGGTCTGCCCGGTGACTGATGACGTCTGGGTGTTGGGTCTGCCCGGTGACTGATGACGTCTGGGTGTTGGGTCTGCCCGGTGACTGATGACGTCTGGGTGTTGGGTCTGCCCGGTGACTGATGACGTCTGGGTGTTGGGTCTGCCCGGTGACTGATGACGTCTGGGTGTTGGGTCTGCCCGGTGACTGATGACGTCTGGGTGTTGGGTCTGCCCGGTGACTGATGACGTCTGGGTGTTGGGTCTGCCCGGTGACTGATGACGTCTGGGTGTTGGGTCTGCCCGGTGACTGATGACGTCTGGGTGTTGGGTCTGCCCGGTGACTGATGACGTCTGGGTGTTGGGTCTGCCCGGTGACTGATGACGTCTGGGTGTTGGGTCTGCCCGGTGACTGATGACGTCTGGGTGTTGGGTCTGCCCGGTGACTGATGACGTCTGGGTGTTGGGTCTGCCCGGTGACTGATGACGTCTGGGTGTTGGGTCTGCCCGGTGACTGATGACGTCTGGGTGTTGGGTCTGCACGGTGACTGACGTCTGGGTGTTGGGTCTGCACGGTGACTGATGACGTCTGGGTGTTGGGTCTGCCCGGTGACTGACGTCTGGGTGTTGGGTCTGCACGGTGACTGATGACGTCTGGGTGTTGGGTCTGCCCGGTGACTGACGTCTGGGTGTTGGGTCTGCACGGTGACTGATGACGTCTGGGTGTTGCGTCTCGTCGAGTAACTGATGACCCGACACCCAGTTTGTAGTGGACTGATAGCGTCTTGATGTTGCGTCTGCCGGTGACTGACGGCTGGGTGTTGGGTCTGCCCGGCGACTGATGACGTCTGGGTGTTGTGTTTGTAGTGGACTGATAGCATCTGCCGGTGACTGGCGTGTGTGACCGTTCGGGTTGCTGACCCGTCCCCCTCTTTGACCTCCAGGCCTTCTCCAGCAGTGTGACGGGTTCTCTGGCCACTCATGCTCTCCTCCGAGGATCTGGTGTTGGTGACAGTGCAGCCACTGTGACAGGAGCGACCATTACCTGGATCCTGCGAGGTGCATGTTGTCTCTCCTCCTCCTCTCGCTCTCCTCCTCTCAGTTGTTCTTGTCTTCTGATCAGTCTTCTCCTTGCTGTGTAGATGGCACCGGGATGGTTGGACGCATTCTCTTCGCCTGGATGAAGGGGTATGAGGCGCCTGTGAGCGCGGCGGTGGCGGCTGTATGTGTGACATTACTGAGATGTCTTCTCTCTTATCAGGAGCCGTCTTGACTGCGACGCCAAGCGCTGGAGGTAACTAGGAGGTTCGGCTCTGTGTTGTAGGATCCGTAGTAATAAGCACTTGGCCCCGGGGCCCTAGAGACCCCAGCACCCGGCCTCGCCTCTCAGGCATTTCCATATGTATTTTCACTTTTGCTTTGCCGATTGTGTTGGTCCCACCATAGCTGTCACTCGTCTGTCTCTCAGACTCTTTGCCGATGTGTTAAATGACCTGGCCATATTCATGGAGATCTTGGCTCCCGTCTTCCCATCCTGCTTTACTGTGACCGTCTGCATTGCCGGAGTATTTAAGGTACCTGCGCCCGATTTCGGCCGTCTTCTCGGTATGTGCGTGCTGCGTTTCACTTTTGGTTCTTTCAGTGCATCGTGGGAGTGGCTGGAGGGGCGACACGTGCCGCACTCACTGTGCACCAAGCCAGGAGAGACAACATGGCCGACGTATGTGCAAAGGATGGGAGCCAGGTGAGCATGTAGTAGTGGTGGAGGCGTCCACGCTCCCCTCGCCCAACCCTGAGATCCTGCATGTCCTTTCTTGTCTCTTCCAGGAGACGCTGGTGAATCTGGCCGGACTACTGGTCAGTCTTGTCCTCGTCCCGATGGTGTCTGACAGCATCTGGTGAGTCCCTTACAATGCAGACACCATGGCGGGGTAGCTGGCGGTCTAGAGCTGGCCGTGGAGCCTGTCTGCTGAGACCACCCTCAATGCCTCCAGGTGATGGGCGTGACCTCTTGTACGTTCCAGGGGAACCTACCTCCTTTTCCTCCTCCTGACATGTCTGCACCTTTATGCAAATTATCGCGCTGTTCGTTCTGTTGTCATGGAGACGCTCAACCAATCAAGACTTAGCATAGTGCTGGAGCACTATCTGCTAGAGGGCCGGATCCTGAGCCCGGCTGAAGCCAACCCAAAGGAGCTGCTTTTACCAGGTGGGTAGTGGCGCCAGGACCCTGGGGGTAGGTGTCACGGCCTTTGCTGTGCATGCTGTTGCCAGGGTGTAGGTGCCTGGGCCTTCCCTGTCTGGTGCTGGAGGGGTTAATTACCTAGCTGGTGGGGATTTAGGTGTGGCCCATTGGCTGGAGCTGGGCTCCTGCCCAGTGCTTGAGGGCCACCTTGTGGAACATACAGTCTGCACTGTACAATGAGGCGCAGACGGGATAGGGAGCCCTAACCGCTCCCCGTATGAGCGGACCTGGATGGTAGGAGACAAGGTGGTCCTCGACAACTGGGCAGATAGTAGAGGCCGGACAGGAGCACAGCTCCAGCACCCAGACCAATATAAACCTGGGGCCACACCTAAATCCCCGCCAGCTAGGTAATTAACCCCTCCGGCACCAGACAGGGAAGGGAGGCGTACACCAAAGGCCGTGACAGTAGGTGACCGCGGTGCTCACCAGGATGAATGATGTTGTTTCGGTGCAGGTCTTGGTGCACAAGTCCCAGTTGATGTTGGTGTCGCCCTGAACGCTGTGGTCTCCAGGTATGGCTGTCTCTGCAGGTAGGTGCAGGGATGTCTCTCTGCAGTGGCTGACTGGCTGTCTCTTCCTGTCCTCCAGCGCCTCACAGCTGGAACTCTTAAAGAAAGGAAATGACTCTCTCTACCTGCTGGGGTGGAGGAGGGACACAGGTGAGCAGGCGCTGTGTCGTCCCACTATAACCCCCACTCTCCGCACTCGGCTTACGCTCTGACGTCTTCTTGTCTTGCCGCAGGCCGCCTCGCGGTTGTTTTACATGAGAAGGCGAGCAGCGCTGACATCATCAGATCCGTGGTTCATGCTGAGATTCTTCACAGGAAAACCTTCAGCTCAGGTGTGTACAGACTCGGCACTGCTATGCGGGTGCGTGTGAAGTCTCCTGTGGGATGTATATCCGAGAAGTACATGGTCACCAGTGCGCCCAACCTCTACTGAATCGGGGCAGTCTGGCGCCAGCACTGTCACGTGTTTCGGCTTCTTTCCAGGAAGATGCGCTGTTTGCGTACTGCTCAGCCGGCACGCTCTATAGCAGTGAAGGTGATGAAGCGCGTAGGGCGTCATTTATTAGTTGTGCCGCAATCTGCAACTTCTCCCCACTCTCACCAGGTCTAGAATTGTGGGCGGGGCCGGCAGTTTCTACGCCAGTCTAAAACGCAGGTCTTATTAAATGACCCCCGCCGTGTCGTGCCCAGCATGCCACCTTCTGATGTGGGGGTGGATTTCTCTCAGCCCCCCATCTTGAGATGCCCTGCGTTACGTGTATCATGATGTGAATAACGGCTGAACTCTGGAGGAGGCACCTACTTTATCACCGGGCTGCGCCTCTCTGCCGCCTCTGTGGGGATGCAGGATGTGTCCCAGCCGCTTGGCGAGCGCGGCAGAGAGTGTACGTACAGCTCTCCTAATAACGCCTTCCATCCCTTGTGATCTTCAGATCCCGCCCGCTATGGCATCCTGGCAGAGACGCACGGACTGGTCAGCGGCATGTTCCCAGACTTCCGTCATGGTAGGCCTGCCCCCTCCCCCCATGCTCCGGGCGCTGGCACGCACCTCTCTCCTGCTGTCACTGGCCTGTCTCTGTTTTGCAGGGCTGTGCGCCTCAGGCTGGGTGACTGACCGAAACCTTCTGGACTCCGATGACTGGAGGGCAAATTGGGAGATAAGTAAAGGGCTGTGAACGCCAGGATAGGACACTGCGTCCCGACAGCACTCGCAGGGTTTACTGTATTAACCCCTTAAGGGCCTTGGTTTCGCATTTTCTTTTTTTCTTCCCCAGGTTCCAATAGCCAACTATTTTATTTTTCCGTTCACATAGTCATACGAGGGCTTATATTTTCCATGTCTTTTATTGGAAAACAGGGGAAAAAAAATCTTTGTTGGGTTAAATAAAAAATAAAAAAAAATTCTGCCAAGGTTTTTAGAGTTTTCACATCATGGCGTTCACTGTGCGCTAAAAACGTAGGACGTACTTAGTCTGCGGCTCAAGGCAAAGCCTGCGATACCAAACGTGTATAGTGTGTTTTATATATATATCTATCTATCTCTATCTAAAAAATTTACTACTTTCAAAAAATAAAACTTTGCAAAAACCCAAATTTTTCTTTCCCTCACCATTTTCTGACGAGGATCGGGGGCAGTGTTCTGTACTGTAGAAGAGATCGAGGGTGGCACTTAGGACTATGGGGTGGATTAGGAGCGGCGCTCGGGACTGTAGAGAGGATCGGGGGCAGTGTTCTGTACTGTAGAAGAGATCGAGGGTGGCACTTAGGACTATGGGGTGGATCAGGAGCGGCGCTCGGGACTGTAGAGAGGATCGGGGGCAGTGTTCTGTACTGTAGAAGAGATCGAGGGTGGCACTTAGGACTATGGGGTGGATTAGGAGCGGCGCTCGGGACTGTAGAGAGGATCGGGGGCAGTGTTCTGTACTGTAGAAGAGATCGAGGGTGGCACTTAGGACTATGGGGTGGATTAGGAGCGGCGCTCGGGACTGTAGAGAGGATCGGGGGCAGTGTTCTGTACTGTAGAAGAGATCGAGGGTGGCACTTAGGACTATGGGGTGGATCAGGAGCGGCGCTCGGGACTGTAGAGAGGATCGGGGGCAGTGTTCTGTACTGTAGAAGAGATCGAGGGTGGCACTTAGGACTATGGGGTGGATCAGGAGAGGCGCTCGGGACTGTAGAGAGGATCGGGGGCAGTGTTCTGTACTGTAGAAGAGATCGAGGGTGGCACTTAGGACTATGGGGTGGATCAGGAACAGTGTTCTGAACTGTAGAGAGGATCGGGGCAGTGTTCTGTACTGTAGAAGAGATCGAGGGTGGCACTTAGGACTATGGGGTGGATCAGGAGCGGCGCTCGGGACTGTGGAGAGGATCGGGGGCAGTGTTCTGTACTGTAGAAGAGATCGAGGGTGGCACTTAGGACTATGGGGTGGATCAGGAGCGGCGCTCGGGACTGTGGAGAGGATCGGGGGCAGTGTTCTGTACTGTAGAAGAGATCGAGGGTGGCACTTAGGACTATGGGGTGGATCAGGAGCAGCGTTCGGGACTGTAGAGAGGATCGGGGGCAGTGTTCTGTACTGTAGAAGAGATCGAGGGTGGCACTTAGGACTATGGGGTGGATCAGGAGCAGCGTTCGGGACTGTAGAGAGGATCGGGGGCAGTGTTCTGTACTGTAGAAGAGATCGAAGGTGGCACTTAGGACTATGCGGTGGATCAGGAGCGGCGCTCGGGACTGTAGAGAGGATCGGGGGCAGTGTTCTGTACTGTAGAAGAGATCGAGGGTGGCACTTAGGACTATGGGGTGGATCAGGAGCGGCGCTCGGGACTGTAGAGAGGATCGGGGGCAGTGTTCTGTACTGTAGAAGAGATCGAGGGTGGCACTTAGGACTATGGGGTGGATCAGGAGAGGCGTTCGGGACTGTGGAGAGGATTGGGGGCAGTGTTCTGTAGTATAGAAGAGATCGAGGATGGCACTTAGGACTATGGGGGGGGATCAGGAGAGGCGCTCGGGACTGTGGAGAGGATCGGGGGCAGTGTTCTGTACTGTAGAAGAGATCGAGGGTGGCACTTAGGACTATGGGGTGGATCAGGAGAGGCGCTCAGGACTGTGGAGAGGATCGGGGGCAGTGTTCTGTACTGTAGAAGAGATCAAGGGTGGCACTTAGGACTATGCGGTGGATCAGGAACAGTGTTCTGAACTGTAGAGAGGATCGGGGGCAGTGTTCTGTACTGTAGAAGAGATCGAGGGTGGCAATTAGGACTATGGGGTGGATCAGGAGAGGCGCTCGGGACTGTAGAGAGGATCGGGGGCAGTGTTCTGTACTGTAGAAGAGATTGAGGGTGGCAATTAGGACTATGGGGTGGATCAGGAGCGGCGCTCGGGACTGTAGAAGGGATTCGGGGGCAGCTCTCTGAACTGTAGAAGGGATTCGGGGGCAGCTCTCTGAACTGTAGAAGGGATTCGGGGGCAGCTCTCTGAACTGTAGAGGGGATTCGGGGGCAGCTCTCTGAACTGTAGAGGGGATTCGGGGGCAGCTCTCTGAACTGTAGAGGGGATTCGGGGGCAGCTCTCTGAACTGTAGAGGGGATTCGGGGGCAGCTCTCTGAACTGTAGAGGGGATTCGGGGGCAGCTCTCTGAACTGTAGAGGGGATTCGGGGGCAGCTCTCTGAACTGTAGAGGGGATTCGGGGGCAGCTCTCTGAACTGTAGTGGGGATTCGGGGGCAGCTCTCTGAACTGTAGAGGGGATTCGGGGGGCAGCTCTCTGAACTGTAGAGGGGATTCGGGGGCAGCTCTCTGAACTGTAGAGGGGATCGGTGGCAGTGCACATTGGTATTTGACAAGTTTTGCACAAATTGCACCAATGCAGCCGATAAATTCCCCCCGTGTTCATGCAGATGATAGCAGAGACAGCCGTGACTATCAGCCTCCCGCAATCGCGCAGTCACTGCCTGCCCTACATGGTGGGGATCACCTCCCGCATTGGGGCACCTGCTCCATTTGTGTGGGTACCCTCAGCTGCTGGACAAGGACACGTCCCTTGTAGATGAAAGCACCCACGGGATCTGCCATAGCTGAAGACTGTACGGAAGGGGGCCCATAACTGCTACGGCTGCCCCTCCAGTCATGTTCCTTGTCCCCTCTGTACTGGGAACTTGTCAAGAAATCAGATGTTAGGATCTGTTTACTAGGGCACAAAACGTAGTCTTATTTGCTATAATGTCACTCTGTATGTTATTGCTCTTTGATGTAGCCTACGAGCTTATGCCTTGTTACCCTTGTATATTGAAAATTCAATAAAAATATAATAAAAAAAAAAAAAAGAAATCAGATGTTAGAAAAGCAGAATGGCTGCTGGCGCCATACCGAGGCATCCAAAACACGGGTCCCCATGGAAAGAGCGCGTGTACAGGACCGCGCAGTACGGCGGGTTCACCATGAGAAAGTGACGCCACACCGTCCCGAGGACTGCCATAAGACCGCCATAGGGCGTCATTCCTGTACAAGCGTGCTGTGATCCCTGCAGCGCAGACACCCAGGACATTGCACCTTCATGTTGTGTCCTGGATTTCATTTTATTTTAGGTCAGAATTGAGTATCGCTGAGCCGTGTGCGTGTGCGCGCCAAACTGTGTGTGCGCGCCAAACTGTGTATGTGTGTGCGCACGCCAAACTGTGTGTGTGTGTGCGCGCCAAACTGTGTGTGTGCGCGCCAAACTGTGTGTGTGCGCGCGCCAAACTGTGTGTGTGCGCGCCAAACTGTGTGTGTGTGTGTGTGTGTGTGTGTGTGCGCGCGTGCGCCAAACTGTGTGTGTGTGTGCACACCAAACTGTGTGTGTGTGCGCGCGCCCGATGTGCTGGGAGTGCAACCGGTTCTAGGTGCTGCAAGGATGAAGAACTAAAGGAGAGGAGGAGAATATATGTAATCTGCAGGCAGCGTGTTATAGAGCAGGAGGAGCTGAGCAGATTATATATACAGAGAACCTGTCACCGTGTAATCTGCAGGCAGCGTGTTATAGAGCAGGAGGAGCTGAGCAGATTATATATACAGAGAACCTGTCACCGTGTAATCTGCAGGCAGCGTGTTATAGAGCAGGAGGAGCTGAGCAGATTATATATACAGAGAACCTGTCACCATGTAATCTGCAGGCAGTGTGTTATAGAGCAGGAGGAGCTGAGCAGATTATATATACAGAGAACCTGTCACCATGTAATCTGCAGGCAGCGTGTTATAGAGCAGGAGGAGCTGAGCAGATTATATATAAAGAGAACCTGTTACCGTGTAATCTGCAGGCAGTGTGTTATAGAGCAGGAGGAGCTGAGCAGATTATATATACAGAGAACCTGTCACCGTGTAATCTGCAGGCAGCGTGTTATAGAGCAGGAGGAGCTGAGCAGATTATATATACAGAGAACCTGTCACCATGTAATCTGCAGGCAGTGTGTTATAGAGCAGGAGGAGCTGAGCAGATTATATATACAGAGAACCTGTCACCATGTAATCTGCAGGCAGCATGTTATAGAGCAGGAGGAGCTGAGCAGATTATATATAAAGAGAACCTGTTACCGTGTAATCTGCAGGCAGTGTGTTATAGAGCAGGAGGAGCTGAGCAGATTATATATACAGAGAACCTGTCACCATGTAATCTGCAGGCAGCGTGTTATAGAGCAGGAGGAGCTGAGCAGATTATATATACAGAGAACCTGTCACCGTGTAATCTGCAGGCAGTGTGTTATAGAGCAGGAGGAGCTGAGCAGATTATATATACAGAGAACCTGTCACCATGTAATCTGCAGGCAGCGTGTTATAGAGCAGGAGGAGCTGAGCAGATTATATATACAGAGAACCTGTCACCGTGTAATCTGCAGGCAGCGTGTTATAGAGCAGGAGGAGCTGAGCAGATTATATATACAGAGAACCTGTCACCATGTAATCTGCAGGCAGCGTGTTATAGAGCAGGAGGAGCTGAGCAGATTATATATACAGAGAACCTGTCACCGTGTAATCTGCAGGCAGTGTGTTATAGAGCAGGAGGAGCTGAGCAGATTATATATACAGAGAACCTGTCACCGTGTAATCTGCAGGCAGTGTGTTATAGAGCAGGAGGAGCTGAGCAGATTATATATACAGAGAACCTGTCACCGTGTAATCTGCAGGCAGCGTGTTATAGAGCAGGAGGAGCTGAGCAGATTATATATACAGAGAACCTGTCACCATGTAATCTGCAGGCAGCGTGTTATAGAGCAGGAGGAGCTGAGCAGATTATATATACAGAGAACCTGTCACCGTGTAATCTGCAGGCAGCGTGTTATAGAGCAGGAGGAGCTGAGCAGATTATATATACAGAGAACCTGTCACCGTGTAATCTGCAGGCAGCGTGTTATAGAGCAGGAGGAGCTGAGCAGATTATATATACAGAGAACCTGTCACCATGTAATCTGCAGGCAGCGTGTTATAGAGCAGGAGGAGCTGAGCAGATTATATATACAGAGAACCTGTCACCGTGTAATCTGCAGGCAGCGTGTTATAGAGCAGGAGGAGCTGAGCAGATTATATATACAGAGAACCTGTCACCAGTGTAATCTGCAGGCAGCGTGTTATAGAGCAGGAGGAGCTGAGCAGATTATATATACAGAGAACCTGTCACCGTGTAATCTGCAGGCAGCGTGTTATAGAGCAGGAGGAGCTGAGCAGATTATATATACAGAGAACCTGTCACCGTGTAATCTGCAGGCAGCGTGTTATAGAGCAGGAGGAGCTGAGCAGATTATATATACAGAGAACCTGTCACCGTGTAATCTGCAGGCAGCGTGTTATAGAGCAGGAGGAGCTGAGCAGATTATATATACAGAGAACCTGTCACCGTGTAATCTGCAGGCAGCGTGTTATAGAGCAGGAGGAGCTGAGCAGATTATATATACAGAGAACCTGTCACCGTGTAATCTGCAGGCAGCGTGTTATAGAGCAGGAGGAGCTGAGCAGATTATATATACAGAGAACCTGTCACCAGTGTAATCTGCAGGCAGCGTGTTATAGAGCAGGAGGAGCTGAGCAGATTATATATACAGAGAACCTGTCACCGTGTAATCTGCAGGCAGCGTGTTATAGAGCAGGAGGAGCTGAGCAGATTATATATACAGAGAACCTGTCACCGTGTAATCTGCAGGCAGCGTGTTATAGAGCAGGAGGAGCTGAGCAGATTATATATACAGAGAACCTGTCACCAGTGTAATCTGCAGGCAGCGTGTTATAGAGCAGGAGGAGCTGAGCAGATTATATATACAGAGAACCTGTCACCGTGTAATCTGCAGGCAGCGTGTTATAGAGCAGGAGGAGCTGAGCAGATTATATATACAGAGAACCTGTCACCAGTGTAATCTGCAGGCAGCGTGTTATAGAGCAGGAGGAGCTGAGCAGATTATATATACAGAGAACCTGTCACCGTGTAATCTGCAGGCAGCGTGTTATAGAGCAGGAGGAGCTGAGCAGATTATATATACAGAGAACCTGTCACCGTGTAATCTGCAGGCAGCGTGTTATAGAGCAGGAGGAGCTGAGCAGATTATATATACAGAGAACCTGTCACCGTGTAATCTGCAGGCAGCGTGTTATAGAGCAGGAGGAGCTGAGCAGATTATATATACAGAGAACCTGTCACCATGTAATCTGCAGGCAGCGTGTTATAGAGCAGGAGGAGCTGAGCAGATTATATATACAGAGAACCTGTCACCGTGTAATCTGCAGGCAGCGTGTTATAGAGCAGGAGGAGCTGAGCAGATTATATATACAGAGAACCTGTCACCGTGTAATCTGCAGGCAGCGTGTTATAGAGCAGGAGGAGCTGAGCAGATTATATATACAGAGAACCTGTCACCGTGTAATCTGCAGGCAGCGTGTTATAGAGCAGGAGGAGCTGAGCAGATTATATATACAGAGAACCTGTCACCGTGTAATCTGCAGGCAGCGTGTTATAGAGCAGGAGGAGCTGAGCAGATTATATATACAGAGAACCTGTCACCGTGTAATCTGCAGGCAGCGTGTTATAGAGCAGGAGGAGCTGAGCAGATTATATATACAGAGAACCTGTCACCGTGTAATCTGCAGGCAGCGTGTTATAGAGCAGGAGGAGCTGAGCAGATTATATATACAGAGAACCTGTCACCGTGTAATCTGCAGGCAGCGTGTTATAGAGCAGGAGGAGCTGAGCAGATTATATATACAGAGAACCTGTCACCGTGTAATCTGCAGGCAGCGTGTTATAGAGCAGGAGGAGCTGAGCAGATTATATATACAGAGAACCTGTCACCGTGTAATCTGCAGGCAGCGTGTTATAGAGCAGGAGGAGCTGAGCAGATTATATATACAGAGAACCTGTCACCGTGTAATCTGCAGGCAGCGTGTTATAGAGCAGGAGGAGCTGAGCAGATTATATATACAGAGAACCTGTCACCGTGTAATCTGCAGGCAGCGTGTTATAGAGCAGGAGGAGCTGAGCAGATTATATATACAGAGAACCTGTCACCGTGTAATCTGCAGGCAGCGTGTTATAGAGCAGGAGGAGCTGAGCAGATTATATATACAGAGAACCTGTCACCGTGTAATCTGCAGGCAGCGTGTTATAGAGCAGGAGGAGCTGAGCAGATTATATATACAGAGAACCTGTCACCATGTAATCTGCAGGCAGCGTGTTATAGAGCAGGAGGAGCTGAGCAGATTATATATACAGAGAACCTGTCACCGTGTAATCTGCAGGCAGCGTGTTATAGAGCAGGAGGAGCTGAGCAGATTATATATACAGAGAACCTGTCACCAGTGTAATCTGCAGGCAGCGTGTTATAGAGCAGGAGGAGCTGAGCAGATTATATATACAGAGAACCTGTCACCATGTAATCTGCAGGCAGCGTGTTATAGAGCAGGAGGAGCTGAGCAGATTATATATACAGAGAACCTGTCACCGTGTAATCTGCAGGCAGCGTGTTATAGAGCAGGAGGAGCTGAGCAGATTATATATACAGAGAACCTGTCACCATGTAATCTGCAGGCAGCGTGTTATAGAGCAGGAGGAGCTGAGCAGATTATATATACAGAGAACCTGTCACCATGTAATCTGCAGGCAGCGTGTTATAGAGCAGGAGGAGCTGAGCAGATTATATATACAGAGAACCTGTCACCATGTAATCTGCAGGCAGCGTGTTATAGAGCAGGAGGAGCTGAGCAGATTATATATACAGAGAACCTGTCACCAGTGTAATCTGCAGGCAGCGTGTTATAGAGCAGGAGGAGCTGAGCAGATTATATATACAGAGAACCTGTCACCGTGTAATCTGCAGGCAGCGTGTTATAGAGCAGGAGGAGCTGAGCAGATTATATATACAGAGAACCTGTCACCAGTGTAATCTGCAGGCAGCGTGTTATAGAGCAGGAGGAGCTGAGCAGATTATATATACAGAGAACCTGTCACCAGTGTAATCTGCAGGCAGCGTGTTATAGAGCAGGAGGAGCTGAGCAGATTATATATACAGAGAACCTGTCACCATGTAATCTGCAGGCAGCGTGTTATAGAGCAGGAGGAGCTGAGCAGATTATATATACAGAGAACCTGTCACCATGTAATCTGCAGGCAGCGTGTTATAGAGCAGGAGGAGCTGAGCAGATTATATATACAGAGAACCTGTCACCGTGTAATCTGCAGGCAGCGTGTTATAGAGCAGGAGGAGCTGAGCAGATTATATATACAGAGAACCTGTCACCAGTGTAATCTGCAGGCAGCGTGTTATAGAGCAGGAGGAGCTGAGCAGATTATATATACAGAGAACCTGTCACCATGTAATCTGCAGGCAGCGTGTTATAGAGCAGGAGGAGCTGAGCAGATTATATATACAGAGAACCTGTCACCGTGTAATCTGCAGGCAGCGTGTTATAGAGCAGGAGGAGCTGAGCAGATTATATATACAGAGAACCTGTCACCGTGTAATCTGCAGGCAGCGTGTTATAGAGCAGGAGGAGCTGAGCAGATTATATATACAGAGAACCTGTCACCGTGTAATCTGCAGGCAGCGTGTTATAGAGCAGGAGGAGCTGAGCAGATTATATATACAGAGAACCTGTCACCGTGTAATCTGCAGGCAGCGTGTTATAGAGCAGGAGGAGCTGAGCAGATTATATATACAGAGAACCTGTCACCGTGTAATCTGCAGGCAGCGTGTTATAGAGCAGGAGGAGCTGAGCAGATTATATATACAGAGAACCTGTCACCATGTAATCTGCAGGCAGCGTGTTATAGAGCAGGAGGAGCTGAGCAGATTATATATACAGAGAACCTGTCACCGTGTAATCTGCAGGCAGCGTGTTATAGAGCAGGAGGAGCTGAGCAGATTATATATACAGAGAACCTGTCACCATGTAATCTGCAGGCAGCGTGTTATAGAGCAGGAGGAGCTGAGCAGATTATATATACAGAGAACCTGTCACCATGTAATCTGCAGGCAGCGTGTTATAGAGCAGGAGGAGCTGAGCAGATTATATATACAGAGAACCTGTCACCGTGTAATCTGCAGGCAGCGTGTTATAGAGCAGGAGGAGCTGAGCAGATTATATATACAGAGAACCTGTCACCGTGTAATCTGCAGGCAGCGTGTTATAGAGCAGGAGGAGCTGAGCAGATTATATATACAGAGAACCTGTCACCGTGTAATCTGCAGGCAGCGTGTTATAGAGCAGGAGGAGCTGAGCAGATTATATATACAGAGAACCTGTCACCATGTAATCTGCAGGCAGCGTGTTATAGAGCAGGAGGAGCTGAGCAGATTATATATACAGAGAACCTGTCACCGTGTAATCTGCAGGCAGCGTGTTATAGAGCAGGAGGAGCTGAGCAGATTATATATACAGAGAACCTGTCACCGTGTAATCTGCAGGCAGCGTGTTATAGAGCAGGAGGAGCTGAGCAGATTATATATACAGAGAACCTGTCACCGTGTAATCTGCAGGCAGCGTGTTATAGAGCAGGAGGAGCTGAGCAGATTATATATACAGAGAACCTGTCACCGTGTAATCTGCAGGCAGCGTGTTATAGAGCAGGAGGAGCTGAGCAGATTATATATACAGAGAACCTGTCACCAGTGTAATCTGCAGGCAGCGTGTTATAGAGCAGGAGGAGCTGAGCAGATTATATATACAGAGAACCTGTCACCGTGTAATCTGCAGGCAGCGTGTTATAGAGCAGGAGGAGCTGAGCAGATTATATATACAGAGAACCTGTCACCATGTAATCTGCAGGCAGCGTGTTATAGAGCAGGAGGAGCTGAGCAGATTATATATACAGAGAACCTGTCACCGTGTAATCTGCAGGCAGCGTGTTATAGAGCAGGAGGAGCTGAGCAGATTATATATACAGAGAACCTGTCACCGTGTAATCTGCAGGCAGCGTGTTATAGAGCAGGAGGAGCTGAGCAGATTATATATACAGAGAACCTGTCACCATGTAATCTGCAGGCAGCGTGTTATAGAGCAGGAGGAGCTGAGCAGATTATATATACAGAGAACCTGTCACCATGTAATCTGCAGGCAGCGTGTTATAGAGCAGGAGGAGCTGAGCAGATTATATATACAGAGAACCTGTCACCATGTAATCTGCAGGCAGCGTGTTATAGAGCAGGAGGAGCTGAGCAGATTATATATACAGAGAACCTGTCACCGTGTAATCTGCAGGCAGCGTGTTATAGAGCAGGAGGAGCTGAGCAGATTATATATACAGAGAACCTGTCACCATGTAATCTGCAGGCAGCGTGTTATAGAGCAGGAGGAGCTGAGCAGATTATATATACAGAGAACCTGTCACCAGTGTAATCTGCAGGCAGCGTGTTATAGAGCAGGAGGAGCTGAGCAGATTATATATACAGAGAACCTGTCACCGTGTAATCTGCAGGCAGCGTGTTATAGAGCAGGAGGAGCTGAGCAGATTATATATACAGAGAACCTGTCACCATGTAATCTGCAGGCAGCGTGTTATAGAGCAGGAGGAGCTGAGCAGATTATATATACAGAGAACCTGTCACCATGTAATCTGCAGGCAGCGTGTTATAGAGCAGGAGGAGCTGAGCAGATTATATATACAGAGAACCTGTCACCGTGTAATCTGCAGGCAGCGTGTTATAGAGCAGGAGGAGCTGAGCAGATTATATATACAGAGAACCTGTCACCGTGTAATCTGCAGGCAGCGTGTTATAGAGCAGGAGGAGCTGAGCAGATTATATATACAGAGAACCTGTCACCGTGTAATCTGCAGGCAGCGTGTTATAGAGCAGGAGGAGCTGAGCAGATTATATATACAGAGAACCTGTCACCGTGTAATCTGCAGGCAGCGTGTTATAGAGCAGGAGGAGCTGAGCAGATTATATATACAGAGAACCTGTCACCGTGTAATCTGCAGGCAGCGTGTTATAGAGCAGGAGGAGCTGAGCAGATTATATATACAGAGAACCTGTCACCATGTAATCTGCAGGCAGCGTGTTATAGAGCAGGAGGAGCTGAGCAGATTATATATACAGAGAACCTGTCACCGTGTAATCTGCAGGCAGCGTGTTATAGAGCAGGAGGAGCTGAGCAGATTATATATACAGAGAACCTGTCACCAGTGTAATCTGCAGGCAGCGTGTTATAGAGCAGGAGGAGCTGAGCAGATTATATATACAGAGAACCTGTCACCGTGTAATCTGCAGGCAGCGTGTTATAGAGCAGGAGGAGCTGAGCAGATTATATATACAGAGAACCTGTCACCATGTAATCTGCAGGCAGCGTGTTATAGAGCAGGAGGAGCTGAGCAGATTATATATACAGAGAACCTGTCACCGTGTAATCTGCAGGCAGCGTGTTATAGAGCAGGAGGAGCTGAGCAGATTATATATACAGAGAACCTGTCACCGTGTAATCTGCAGGCAGCGTGTTATAGAGCAGGAGGAGCTGAGCAGATTATATATACAGAGAACCTGTCACCAGTGTAATCTGCAGGCAGCGTGTTATAGAGCAGGAGGAGCTGAGCAGATTATATATACAGAGAACCTGTCACCATGTAATCTGCAGGCAGCGTGTTATAGAGCAGGAGGAGCTGAGCAGATTATATATACAGAGAACCTGTCACCGTGTAATCTGCAGGCAGCGTGTTATAGAGCAGGAGGAGCTGAGCAGATTATATATACAGAGAACCTGTCACCATGTAATCTGCAGGCAGCGTGTTATAGAGCAGGAGGAGCTGAGCAGATTATATATACAGAGAACCTGTCACCGTGTAATCTGCAGGCAGCGTGTTATAGAGCAGGAGGAGCTGAGCAGATTATATATACAGAGAACCTGTCACCATGTAATCTGCAGGCAGCGTGTTATAGAGCAGGAGGAGCTGAGCAGATTATATATACAGAGAACCTGTCACCGTGTAATCTGCAGGCAGCGTGTTATAGAGCAGGAGGAGCTGAGCAGATTATATATACAGAGAACCTGTCACCAGTGTAATCTGCAGGCAGCGTGTTATAGAGCAGGAGGAGCTGAGCAGATTATATATACAGAGAACCTGTCACCATGTAATCTGCAGGCAGCGTGTTATAGAGCAGGAGGAGCTGAGCAGATTATATATACAGAGAACCTGTCACCGTGTAATCTGCAGGCAGCGTGTTATAGAGCAGGAGGAGCTGAGCAGATTATATATACAGAGAACCTGTCACCGTGTAATCTGCAGGCAGCGTGTTATAGAGCAGGAGGAGCTGAGCAGATTATATATACAGAGAACCTGTCACCAGTGTAATCTGCAGGCAGCGTGTTATAGAGCAGGAGGAGCTGAGCAGATTATATATACAGAGAACCTGTCACCAGTGTAATCTGCAGGCAGCGTGTTATAGAGCAGGAGGAGCTGAGCAGATTATATATACAGAGAACCTGTCACCAGTGTAATCTGCAGGCAGCGTGTTATAGAGCAGGAGGAGCTGAGCAGATTATATATACAGAGAACCTGTCACCGTGTAATCTGCAGGCAGCGTGTTATAGAGCAGGAGGAGCTGAGCAGATTATATATACAGAGAACCTGTCACCGTGTAATCTGCAGGCAGCGTGTTATAGAGCAGGAGGAGCTGAGCAGATTATATATACAGAGAACCTGTCACCAGTGTAATCTGCAGGCAGCGTGTTATAGAGCAGGAGGAGCTGAGCAGATTATATATACAGAGAACCTGTCACCAGTGTAATCTGCAGGCAGCGTGTTATAGAGCAGGAGGAGCTGAGCAGATTATATATACAGAGAACCTGTCACCAGTGTAATCTGCAGGCAGCGTGTTATAGAGCAGGAGGAGCTGAGCAGATTATATATACAGAGAACCTGTCACCATGTAATCTGCAGGCAGCGTGTTATAGAGCAGGAGGAGCTGAGCAGATTATATATACAGAGAACCTGTCACCGTGTAATCTGCAGGCAGCGTGTTATAGAGCAGGAGGAGCTGAGCAGATTATATATACAGAGAACCTGTCACCAGTGTAATCTGCAGGCAGCGTGTTATAGAGCAGGAGGAGCTGAGCAGATTATATATACAGAGAACCTGTCACCGTGTAATCTGCAGGCAGCGTGTTATAGAGCAGGAGGAGCTGAGCAGATTATATATACAGAGAACCTGTCACCGTGTAATCTGCAGGCAGCGTGTTATAGAGCAGGAGGAGCTGAGCAGATTATATATACAGAGAACCTGTCACCAGTGTAATCTGCAGGCAGCGTGTTATAGAGCAGGAGGAGCTGAGCAGATTATATATACAGAGAACCTGTCACCATGTAATCTGCAGGCAGCGTGTTATAGAGCAGGAGGAGCTGAGCAGATTATATATACAGAGAACCTGTCACCGTGTAATCTGCAGGCAGCGTGTTATAGAGCAGGAGGAGCTGAGCAGATTATATATACAGAGAACCTGTCACCATGTAATCTGCAGGCAGCGTGTTATAGAGCAGGAGGAGCTGAGCAGATTATATATACAGAGAACCTGTCACCATGTAATCTGCAGGCAGCGTGTTATAGAGCAGGAGGAGCTGAGCAGATTATATATACAGAGAACCTGTCACCGTGTAATCTGCAGGCAGCGTGTTATAGAGCAGGAGGAGCTGAGCAGATTATATATACAGAGAACCTGTCACCGTGTAATCTGCAGGCAGCGTGTTATAGAGCAGGAGGAGCTGAGCAGATTATATATACAGAGAACCTGTCACCGTGTAATCTGCAGGCAGCGTGTTATAGAGCAGGAGGAGCTGAGCAGATTATATATACAGAGAACCTGTCACCATGTAATCTGCAGGCAGCGTGTTATAGAGCAGGAGGAGCTGAGCAGATTATATATACAGAGAACCTGTCACCTGCTACTCGCAGGCAGCGTGTTATAGAGCAGGAGGAGTGAGCAGATTATATATACAGAGAACCTGTCACATGTAATCTGCAGGCAGCGTGTTAGTAGAGCAGAGGGAGCTGAGCAGATTATATAAAGGAGAACCTGTTACCGTGTAATCGCAGCAGTGTGATAGAATAGGAGGAGATGAGCAGATTTATATACAGAGAACCTGTCACAGTCGTAATCGCAGGCGCGTGTTATAGCGCGGAGGAAGCTGAGCAGAATCTATACAGAGAACCTGTCACCGTGTAATCTGCCTGCAGCCTTGTGTATAGCAGCGGAGGAGTGAGAAGATTATATATACAGAAGAACCTGTCACCATGTAATCTCAGGCAGGTGTATAGCAGCAGGAGAGCTGAGCAGATATATATACAGAGAACTGTCACCTGTAATCGCAGGCAGCGTGGTTATTAGAGCAGAGAGCTGAGCAGATCATATATACAGAGAACCTGTCACG